>NC_034182.2:17054446-17256946 GCF_002021735.2 Oncorhynchus kisutch | reverse complement strand
ACTTGAATTTTCATGCTCGTCATGCATGTATTCTATATCAATGGAAGATTTTTGCAGAAGTTGTGAATTATAATAATTGATTTATTGTATTGCTTTCGGAAAATGTATCTCAAATAGCACAACATGACCACATATAGTGCATAAATACATACAGTTCACACCTGCCTACCACGTGTTATAATTTTGGCTCCGTATGAATAGGTTGTAGTGTTTGTAAAGCCGTGATGATATACAGAACCGGTCAAGTTTTGACACGCCTACTCATTCAAGGGTTTTTCTTTATTTTTACAATTTCTACATTGTAGAATAATACTGAAGACATCAGAACTATGAAAAAACACATATGGAATCATGTAGTAACCAAAAAAGTGTTAAACAAATCAGCATATATTTGAGCTTCTTCAAATAGCCACCCTTTGCCTTGATGACAGCTTTGTACACTCTTGGCATTCTCTCACCCAGCTTCTTGAGGTAGTCACCTGGAATGCATTTCAATTAACAGGTGTGCCTGGTTAATTTGTGGGATTTCTTTCCTCAATGCATTTGAGCCAATTAGAAATTGTGACAAGGTAGGGGGGTATACAGAAGATAGCCCGATTTGGTAAAAGACCAAGTCCATATTATGGCAAGAACATCTCTAATAAGCAAAGAGAAACGACAGTCCATCATTACTTTAAGACATGGAGGTCAGTCAATACGGAAAATGTCAAGAACTTCAAGTGCAGTCGCAAAAACCAAGCACTATGATGAAATTGGCTCTCACGAGGACCGCCACAGGAAAGGAAGACCCAGACTTACCTCTGCTGCAGAGGACAAGTTCATTAGAGGTACCAGCCTCAGAAAATTCAGCCCCAATAAATGCTTCAGAGTTCAAGTAACAACATCTCAACATCAACTTTTCTGAGGGGGCTGCGTGAATCAGGCCTTCAGGGTCGAATTGCTACAAAGAAACTACTACTAAAAGACACCAATAAGAAGAAGAAGAGACTTGCTTGGGACAAGAAATACGAGCAATGGACAATCGACCGGTGGAAATCTGTCCTTGTCCAAATTTGAGAATTGTGGTTCCAACCGCCATGTCTTTCAGACGCAGAGTAGGTGAGCGGATGATCTCCGCATGTGTGGTTCCCCATTTAACCAGCATGGCTACCACATCATTCTGCAGCAATATTCCATCCCATCTGCTTTGCGCTTAGTGGGACTATCATTTGTTTTCAACAGGCCGATGACCAAACACCTCCAGGCTGTGTAAGGGCGGAGTGCTGTGATGGAGTGCTGCATCAGATGACCTGGCCTCCGCTATCACCCAACCTCAACCCAATTGAGTTGGACCGCAGAGTGAAGGAAATTCAGCCAATAAGAGCATATGTGGGAACTCCTTCAAGACTGGAAAAGCATTCCAGGTGAAGCTGGTTGAGAGAATGCCAACAGTGTAAAATTGTCAAGGCAAGTGGTGTCTGCTTTGAAGAATCTCAAATATAAAATATTTTTTGATTTTCACCCTACAGGAGTGCAGTAAGCCGCGGGAGGCGTTTGGCTTTGAGCAAGCCGTGAGGGAGTACACCCTCCAGAGCTTTGGAGAGATGGCTGACCACTTCAAGTCAGACTACTTCAACATGCCTGTGCACGTACGTATCAAAATCAAACGGTCACCTTGAGTAATAGGCAAAAATCTAAAAAACTTTTTCTTTTGGAATATACCCTTTGTTGGCAATGACAGAGGTCAAACGTTTTCTGTCTTCAAGGTTGTCACACACTGTTGCTGGTATTTTGGCCCATTCCTCCATGCAGATCTCCTCTAGAGCAGTGATGTTTTGGGGCTGTTGCTGGGCAACACGGACTTTCAACTCCCTCCAAAGATTTTCTATGGGGTTGAGATCTGGAGACTGGCTAGGCCACTCCAGGACCTTGAAATGCTTCTTACGAAGCCACTCCTTCGTTGGCCGTGTTTGGGATCATTGTTATGCTGACAGACCCAGCCACATTTCATCTTCAATGCCCTTGCTGATGGAAGGAGATTTTCACTCAAAATCTCATGGTACATGGCCCCATTCATTCTTTCCTTTACACGGATCAGTCGTCCTGGTCCCTTTGCAGAAAAACAGCCCCAAAGCATGATGTTTCCACCCCCATGCTTCACAGTAGGTATGGTGTTCTTTGGATGCAACTCAGCATTCTTTGTCCTCCAAACACGACGAGTTCAGTTTTTACCAAAAAGTTATATTTTGGTTTCATCTGACCATATGACATTCTCACAATCTTCTTCTGGATCATCCAAATGCTCTCTAGCAAACTTCAGACGGGCCTGGACATGTACTGGCTTAAGCAGGGGGACACATCTGTCACTGCAGGATTTGAGTCCCTGGCGGCGTAGTGTGTTACTGATGGTAGGCTTTGTTACTTTGGTCCCAGTTCTCTGCAGGTCATTCACTAGGTCCCCCCGTGTGGTTCTGGGATTTCTGCTCACCTTGTGATCATTTTGACCCCACGGGGTGAGATCTTGCGTGGAGCCCCAGATCGAGGGAGATTATCAGTTGTCTTTTATGTCTTCCATTTCCTAATAATTGCTCCCACAGTTGATTTCTTCAAACCAAGCTGCTTACCTATTGCAGATTCAGTCTTCCCAGCCTGGTGGAGGTCTACAATTTTGTTTCTGGTGTCTTTGACAGCTCTTTGGTCTTGGCCATAGTGGGGTTTGGAGTGTGACTGGTTGTGGACAGGTGTCATTTATACTGATAACAAGTTCAAACAGGTGCCATTAATACAGGTAAAGAGTGGAGGACAGAGGAGTCTCTTAAAGAAGAAGTTACAGGTCTGTGAGAGCCAGAAATCTTGCTTGTTTGTAGGTGACAAAATACTTATTTTCCACCATAATTTGCAAATAAATTCATAAATATCCTACAATGTGATTTTCTGGATTTTAGTTGAAGTGTACCTATGATGAAATTACAGGCCTCATCTTTTTAAGTGGGAGAACTTGCACAATTGGTGGCTGACTAAATACTTTTTTGCCCCACTGTATGTTCTGGCTAGGTCCATCTCAAAATCAAGTCTGACGTATTCAACACACTTTTTTTGGGGTGATTTATATATATATATATATATATTTTTTTCGTCCTTCATGCTGTTTGAAGTTGATCACCTAACCTTTCTCTCCCACTAATGCGCAATCACATTTAAACAATGCATGTGTGTGTTCTCCTTTCTCTGCACCCCCAGATGGTGCCTACAGAGCTAGTGGAGAAGGAGTTCTGGCGTCTGGTGAGCTCCATCGAGGAGGATGTCATTGTGGAGTACGGAGCTGACATCAGCTCTAAGGAGGTGGGCAGCGGCTTCCCCGTTAGGGATGGCAAGAGACGGCTACTGGGAGACGAAGAGGTAACTATGCACCAACTGGGACAAATGACCTCGACTCTTTCTCGTTAGTCTTTCGCCACCTTTTCAAAACGCATTGGAGGTGAAGATCTGTTCCTACATTCGGACCTTCTCCTCTAATGCCTTTTATGGAATAGAGAGAGGACAGGACACAAGGAATCGAGGAAAGATTAATTGAGAAAGTGCCCCAGTATGAAATCCATGCCCTTAACGGCTTGCTTTTGTGATTTACGATCAATAAGTAACTTTGATCACCCCTGTCTTGTTCTTCTGTAGGAGTATGCCAATTCAGGCTGGAACCTGAATAATATGCCAGTCCTGGAGCAGTCGGTCCTTACCCACATAAACGTGGATATCTCTGGCATGAAGGTGCCCTGGCTCTATGTGGGCATGTGCTTCTCCTCCTTCTGCTGGCACATCGAGGACCACTGGAGCTACTCCATCAACTTCCTGCACTGGTAAAGTAACAAACATGAATTTCTTGTCCTAAATCAGCCGCTTACCCAAGTATTTATTAATACTATATTTTTTTTGTTCAAAGGACACATAACATGTTTTTTTAAGTCCTCAGTGGGAAGAGACAGACAAATTCACAAAACAATGTAAACCGTATACAATGTTGCTGTTGCGGAAAAATTCTTACACAGGGAAAGTAAATCTTAAATGAATCTTTGTTTATTGTCAGCGCGCTGGAGAGGTTCCAACTCAATACACCATAGTACACATGTCAATCAGGAGCTCTCCCTGGGCCATTCCCAGCAGTTGTCTTCTATATGGCTATACACAGACAAGTTATATTTGCATGATTTAGCATAATTAATTAATCATTACCGTTTTGTTTCATTCATGTGACTGACCAATACTGTTTCATAACATGACAGACCAACACCTCACGAGGCTTCTCCTCTCCTCTCTGAAACCTTGAAACAGAACTTTTGTTCGTTCTCAAAACAACATCTGGGCGTACTGCCAAATTGCAGCTACTGATAAGTGAGGATTTGTACAGTCACTTGAATGAACACAAACATTGGCTTATAACAGCCCTCTATTTAATCTTCAAATAATATTTTTGCAGGAATCTCCTTGCGAATGATTTTGCCGAAGATTGTAATAGAACACAGAAATGAGTTATAAGAAAAGCACCAACATTCAAATTCCCATTACATTGCAATGGGTCGTAGATACAATTGTTCTCCCTATCTTCATTTGTCTGATTGGTTAACCATCTTCCCTCTCTCTGCCTGTCTCTCCAGGGGGGAGCCTAAGACTTGGTATGGTGTCCCGGCCCACGCGGCAGAGCAGCTGGAGTCAGTGATGAAGAAGCTGGCCCCAGAGCTGTTTGACTCTCAGCCTGACCTGTTGCACCAACTTGTCACCATCATGAATCCCAACGTCCTCATGGAGCACGGAGTGCCCGTATGTAGTGTGTGTTTCCATCAGTAGCTCTGTATGTATCAACTGTTTCATAGGAGGAGTGCTGATCTAGGAACAGTTTTGCCTGTTGGATCACAATGAATAAGTTTATATATCTCAAGGGTCGAGATCTGACCCTCGATCAGAACTCCGCCTCTGAGACCCTTGATACATACGGCCCCTGGCCTCTTTTACGCAGTGGTGTGAAGTACTTAAGTAAAAATACTTTAAAGTACTGCTTGAGTAGTTTTTTGGGGTATCTATACTGAACTTTACTGTTTTATATTTTGGACAACTTTTACTTAACTACATTCGCCAGACATTTTGCCTGACACCCAAAAGTTCTCGTTACATTTTGAATGCTTATCAGGACAGGAAAATTGTCCAATTCACGAATTTATCAAGGAAACATCCCTGGTCTACGCTATTGCCTCTGATCTGACGGACTCACTAAACACATGCTTCATTTGTAAATGATGTCAGAGTGTTTGAGTGTGCCCCTGGCTATCCATAAATTGAAAAAAAGAAAACTGCCATATGGTTTGTGTAATATAAGCAATTTTAAATAATTTTTACTTTTAGACTTTTACTCAAGTAGTATTTTACTGGGTGACTTTTACTTGAGTCATTTTCTAGTAAGGCATCTTTACTTTTACTCAAGTATGACAATTGGGTACTTTTTCCACAGCTGTTTTTACAAGACCAATTCTGCATCGTGTCTTTTACTGGTGTGTGTTTGTGCCACTTAGGTTTTCCGCACCAACCAGTGTGCGGGGGAGTTTGTGGTGACCTTTCCCAGAGCCTACCACAGTGGCTTCAACCAGGGATACAACTTTGCTGAAGCTGTCAACTTCTGTACCGCAGACTGGGTGAGTTTAAAGTTTTAGCAAGTGTTTGTGTGTAAACACATATTACCAGAATTGGAATTTTGAAATTTGGAGTAGGTTTGGGCGGTATATCAAGATATCATACCTTCATACCGATTTTTGTGCCATAACGTAATATTCGGTAATATTCACTGTTTTCACACCCAATTGATAATCTGTAATCTAAAGGTTAACAATGCTAACAAGAACATGTAAAATCCCATAGTGAATGCTAACTAAATGCTAACAATCGCATTGCGAATATTTTATAGTCACTGACCTAAACTATACAAGTAACTCAAATGCTGCACGCACAAAACAAATATTAGACAGCAAGGCTTTGGATCCAGAAGGGGATTATCTGAATGCTTGACTTTGGAAGAAGCTAACCACTTAGCTAACTAACTACTAAATTAGCAAACCAAATGCAGAACTTCAGAGCATTTACCACATTTTAGACAGTTACTTAGTTATAAGATATCTTGCTAGCAAACATTTAGTTGTGAATTCCATACTGTAACTAGATCACCTGGCGCATGCTGCACAACTGTGAGTGACTCACAAGGCTGTGGTCTCGGTAGTTCTGTGCTTGTAAACAAAAACAACGTGACTGGGGACTACCGTTCATTTTTCATTATGAAGCTTATGTTACTGGTGAAATGGAAGATTGCAATCTTTATCTCCAAACATATTGCACAAGTTGACTGCAGGTATTTACTTGAGTAGCAACCGATATACAAATTAATAAATAAAAAAACATCAAATAAGTAGTTTCAATGCTATTGGCGGTATTGGAAAACCATCCCGTGGCTATTTCCAAATGCCCCGGTATACCGCCCAAGCCTAGTTGGGAGCTTAAAATCATTTCGTAAAATATTTTATACCCTTCTTACTGTCTGCATTGTTGTCTTGGTGAATCAATCATCTTGGATATTCCAGTTCCATTGCTTTCTTTGCTTCTCCTTGATGTTTTGAGGAGAAAAGATCCAAGGAATCGATTAGACTTTTGACTGTCTCTGTGTCCATCCCCTTCAAGCTCCCGATGGGTCGTCAGTGTGTGGCCCACTACCGGCGGCTCCACCGCTACTGTGTCTTCTCCCACGAGGAGCTGCTGTGCAAGATGGCTGCCGACCCCGAGAGCCTGGATGTGGAGCTGGCTGCTGCAGTCTTCAGAGAGATGGGAGAGATGATGGAGGAAGAGACACGGCTCAGACAGGCCTTGCAGGAGATGGTGAGGGACAGGGCCCAGGGTGATTTCTATATAAACAACTTTTTGTCACTTGAGGAGAACTTGACAGGAGGGCCAGGACAGAGACGGTGAAGTAATGCAAGCGGGGTTTACTTGGGAATACATTATGATGATATACTATCTAACAATATGTTGACATTGCACAATCCCAAAGATATGTTTCAAATGATTTCCTATCACCCCAAAAGTGAAACAATTCTGTAATTTCACATTCGTCCTTCCAGTCTAGTTCAAGTGGATTGTTTTCTGGTTGCGATTTTCCCTCTATGTCTGCAGGGTGTGCTGTCCTTGGAGCAGGAGGTGTTTGAGCTGGTCCCTGATGACGAACGGCAGTGTCAGAAGTGTAAGACCACCTGTTTCCTGTCAGCTCTGACGTGTCCCTGCAGCCCAGAGCATCTCGTCTGTCTGCACCACGCCAAGGAGCTATGTGAATGTCCCCTGGGAATCAAGTGTCTACGGTTAGTTACTACAGCTGTGTGATATGGACAAAAGTCCATCTGGAGCAATAACTTCATAACAATGTGCACTAGTTTTTTAAATTTATTATCCTTTAAACTACTACTAGCTTAATGGTTGTAGCCATCAATTGTCCTATTAACAATCACCCATGTTAACAAACATTTCATTTCAAACTTCACATTTATCTAAAATAGGCTCCTTATCGTAATGATCGCTAAGTGATTTGTCAAATCAAATTTGATCAAAATTGTATATGTCACATGAGCGAATACAACAGGTGTGGGACTAATTTACAAGCCCTTAACCAACAATGCAGTTTTAAGAAAATACCAACAACAAAGAAAGTAAGAGTTAAGAATAACAAATCATTTGTCTGGGTAGCCATTTGATTAGCTGTTCAGGAGTCTTATGGGGTAGAAGCTGTTTAGAAGCCTCTTGGACCTAGATTTGGCGCTCTGGTACAGCTTGCCGTGCGGTAGCAGACAGAACAGTCTATGACACGGGTGGCTGGAGTCTGACAATTTTTGGGGCCTTCCTCTGACACTGCCGTGTACAGAGGTCCTGGATGGCAGGAAGCTTGGCCCCGGTGATGTACTGGGCCATATGCACTACCCTCTGTAGTGCATACGGAGGCCGAGCAGTTGCCATACCAGGTAGTGATGCAACCACTCAATGGTGCAGCTGTAAAACCTTCTGAGAATCTGAGGACCCATGCTAAATCTTTTCATTCTCCTGAGGGGGAATAGGTTTTGTCGTGCCATCTTCACGACTGTCATGGTGTGCTTGGACCATGTTAGTTTGTTGGTGATGTGGAAGCCAAGGAACTTGAAGCTTTTTCAACCTGCTCCACTTCAGCCCAGTTGAGAATGGGGGCATGCTCGGTCCTCTATTTCCTATAATCTTCTTTGTCTTGATCACGTTGAGGGAGAGGTTGTTATCCTTGCACCACACGGTCAGGTCTCTGACCTTCTCCCTACAGGTTGTCTCGTCGTTGTCGGTGATCAGGCCTACCACTTTTGTCATCAGCAAACTTAATGATGACGTTGTTGGAGTCATGCCTGGCTCTGCAGTCATGAGAGAGAACCGTGAGTACAGGAGGGAGCTGAGCACGCACCGCTGAGGGGCACCCATGTTGAGGGTCAGCGTGGCGGATGTTTTGTTACCTACCCTTACCACATGGGGGGCGGCCCGTCAGGAAGTTCAGGATCCAGTGGCAGAGGGATGTGTTTAGTCCCAGGGTCCTTAGCTTAGTGATGAGCTTTGAGGGTACTATGGTGTTGAATGCTGAGCTGTTGTCAACGAATAGCATTCTCGCATAGGTGTTCCTTTTGTCCAAGTGGGGAAGGGCAGTGTGGATTGCATTAGAAATTGCCTCATCTGTGGATCGGTTGGTGCAGTAATGCAAATTGGAGTGGGTCTAGGGTTTCTGGGATAATGGTGTTGATGTGAGCCATGACCAGCATTTTAAAGCGTTTCATGGCTACAGATGTGAGTGCTATGGATCGGTAGTCATTTAGGCAGGTTACCTTAGTGTTCTTGGGCACAGGGACTATGGTGGTCTGCTTGAAACATGTTGGTATTACAGACTCAGTCAGTGACAGGTTGAAAATGTCAGTGAAGACACTTGCCAGATGGTCAGTGCATGCTCGGAGTACACGTCCTGGTAGTCCGTCTGGCCCAGCGTCCTTGTGAATGTTGACCTGTTTTAAAGTTCTTACTCACATCGGCTGCAGGAGAGCGTGATCACACAGTCGTCCGGGACAGCTGATGCTCTCATGCATGTTTCAGTGTTACTTGCCTCGAAGCGAGCATAGAAGTTATTTAGCTAATCTGTTAGGCTCATGTCACTGGGCAGCTCCCGGCTGTGCTTCCCTTTGTAGTATAATACTTTTCAAGCCCTGCCACATCCGTCGAGCGTCGGCGCCGGTGTAGTACAATTCGATCTTAGTCCTGTATTGTTGCTTTGCCTGTTTGATGGTTTGTCGGAGGGCATAGTGGAACTTCTTATAAACTTCCGGGTTAGAGTCCCGCTCCTTGAAAGCGGCAGCTCTACCCTTTAGCTCAGTGCAAATGTTGCCTGTAATCCATGGCTTCTGTTTATAATAAAAAGTATTTAGTCAGCCACCAATTGTGCAAGTTCTCCCACTTAAAAAGATGAGAGGCCTGTAATTTTTTATCATATGACAGACAAAATAAGAGAAAAAAATCCAGAAAATCACATTGTAGGATTTTTTATGAATTTATTTGCAAATTATGGTGGAAAATAAGTATTTGGTCAACTACAAACAAACAAGCAAGATTTCTGGCTCTCACAGACCTGTAACTTCTTCTTTAAGAGGCTCCTCTGTCCTCCACTCGTTACCTGTATTAATGGCACCTGTTTGAACTTGTTATCAGTATAAAAGACACCTGTCCACAACCTCAAACAGTCACACTCCAAACTCCACTATGGCCAAGACCAAAGAGCTGTCAAAGGACACCAGAAACAAAATTGTAGACCTGCACCAGGTTGGGAAGACTGAATATGCAATAGGTAAGCAGCTTGGTTTGAAGAAATCAACTGTGGGAGCAATTATTAGGAAATGGAAGACATACAAGACCACTGATAATCTCCCTCGATCTGGGGCTCCACGCAAGATCTCACCCCGTGGGGTCAAAATGATCACAAGAACGGTGAGCAAAAATCCCAGAACCACACGGGGGGACCTAGTGAATGACCTGCAGGGAGATGGGACCAAAGTAACAAAGCCTACCATCAGTAACACACTACGCCACCAGGGACTCATCCTGCAGTGCCAGACGTGTCCCCCTGCTTAAGCCAGTACATGTCCAGGCCCGTCTGAAGTTTGCTAGAGAGCATTTGGATGATCCAGAAGAAGATTGGGAGAATGTCATATGGTCAGATGAAACCAAAATATAACTTTTTGGTAAAAACTCAACTTGTAGTGTTTGGAGGACAAAGAATGCTGAGTTGCATCCGAAGAACACCATACCTACTGTGAAGCATGGGGGTGGAAACATCATGCTTTGGGGCTGTTGCCCAGCAACAGCCCCAAAACATCACTGCTCTAGAGGAGATCTGCATGGAGGAATGGGCCAAAATACCAGCAACAGTGTGTGAAAACCTTGTGAATACTTACAGAAAACGTTTGACCTCTGTCATTGCCAACAAAGGGTATATAACAAAGTACTGAGAAACCTTTTTTATTGACCAAATACTTATTTTCCACCATAATTTGTAAATAATTTCATAAAAAATCCTACATTGTGATTTTCTGGATTTTTTCCCCCTCATTTTTTCTGTCATAGTTGAAGTGTACCTATGATAAAAAAATTACAGGCCTCATCTTTTTAAGTGGGAGAACTTGCACAATTGGTGGCAACTAAATACTTTTTTTGCCCCACTGTGTGTACATACAGTCACTGTGCACTTATTGATAAAGCCAGTGACTGATGTGCTGTACTCATCAATGCCATTGGAAGAATCCCGGAACATATTGCAGTCTGTGCTAGCAAAACAGTCCTGTAGTTTAGCATCTGTTTCATCTGACCACTTTTTTATAGACCGAGTCACGTGTGCTTCCTGCTTAAATTTTTGCTTGTAAGCAGGAATCAGGAGGAGAGAGCTTTGCGAGAGAGAGCTTTGGACACGTCTCTGTGTGTGGAGTAAAGGTGGTCTAGAATTTTTTTTCCCTCTGGTTGCACCGACCACTAGGTGCGCCGCCTCGCGTTTTCCTGTTTGCTTATGACTGTATACAGCTCATTGAGTGAGGTTTTAGTGCCAGCATCGGTCTGTGGTATGTAGACAGCTATGAACAATACAGATACACTCTCTAGGCAGATAGTGTGGTCTACAGCTTATCATGAGATACTCTCTCAGGTGAGTAAAACCTTGAGACTTTCTTAAATATCGTGCACCAGCTATTGTTTACAAATATGCTTAGGCCCCCACCCCGTGTCTTACCAGAGGCAGCTGTTCTTTCCTGCTAATAGTGTATAACCCACCATCTGTATTTTCTTATTGTCTTCGTTCAGCCACGATTCTGTGAAACCTAACATATTACAGTTTTTAGTGTCCCGGTGGTATGATATACATGCTTTCAGTCCGTCCCATTTATTTTCCAGCGATTGAACGTTAGCTAGCAGAATGGAAGGAAAAGGCAGATTAGCCACTCATCGCCTGATCCACACAAGGCACCCTGATCTCTTTCCGCAAAAGCTCAGTTTCCTTTTCCAGCGAATCACGGGGATCTGGGCCTGGTCGGGTGTCTGTAGTATATCCCTTGCATCCGACTCATTGAAGAAGAACTCCTCGTTCAATTTGAGTTGAGTAATTCGAGTTCTGATGTCCAGAAGCGTTTTGGTCATTAGAGACGGTAACAGCAACATTATGTACAAAACAAGTTACGAACAACGCGAAAAAACAAACTAAATATCATGGTTGGTTTAGAGCCGATATGACGGCAGCCCTCCCCTCCGGCGTCATCATCATTGTTATGGTCAGTGTCGATAAAAATGTTCTTATCGTCCCAGCTTAACTAAGGAGGGGTGTGGTTGTTGGGGTGGGAGGGCAGCTCTACTGAGGAGAGAGGGGTGGGTGAGTGAATAAATTAATTTAGGGAGTTACAAGTGTCTCTGCTGAGAAGGAATGGATAAATGGATGGATGAATGAAGTAGAGGTGTTAGGAACTCTGTACTGCTCAGAAGCCCCCATAAGAGCCCACTGATTAATCATTGTTGTTTTACCTGTCAATGCATCAGTGATGACTTGGATGTAGTTTCACTGACCCAAAATAAATCAAATCTCCATTGAAAGTAGCTTTTTAATGATTCAATAGGTAAAAGAGGTTACCCTCTTGAAGCTAGGTGGCAGAATTTTCACTTTTGGATAAATAGCGTGCCCAATTTCAACTTCCTGCTACTCATGCATATCTTATATTCTTGTCATTTTCAGTTCCTACCGCTTCCACTGGATATCACCAGTCTTTGGAATTTGGTTGAGGTTATTCCTTTGTGCAATGAAGAAGTAGGCAAACTTGGACCTGGGGACACTTTTGTGAGTTGCGCAAGATGTGAAAAGCAGCGCTGGTTTGTTTTCTTTCCTGTATTGAATACAGATTGCCCCATCTACAATTTGATCGATTATTAACGTTTAAAAATACCTAACGTTGTATTACAAAAGTTGTTTGAAATATTTTGGCAAAGTTTATAGGCATCTTTTGAAATATTTTGTAGTGACGTTGTGTTTTTTTCTGTATCAAACGTGCTTTATAAATGGACATTTTGGATATATATGGACGGAATTAATCGAACAAAAGGACCAATTGTGATATTTATGGGACATATTGGAGTGCCAACAAAAGAAACTCGTGCCTGCAGGGTTGAAATATGCTAGCTCCTTTGTTCACTGCTGGTGCAGATGGTGCAGTTTATCAGATAATAGCTGCTTATGCTTTCGCCGAAAAGCATTTTTAAAATCTGACATGTTGGCTGGATTCACAACGAGTGTAGCTTTTATTGAGTATCTTACATGTGTGATTTAATGAAGGTTTGAATTTTATAGCATTTTATTTGAATCTCTCGCTCTGCATTTCCTCCGGCAATTGGCCAGTTGAGACATTTGCGTCCCGCCTATCCCGAAGAGGTTTTAATATGGGTCAATTTGACCACGTATAGCAATCAATATTAAATAGATTCTGACGCTCTTCTGTCTCTTTGTATTCCAGCTACCGGTATGATCTGGAGGAGTTTCCCTCCATGTTGTATGGGGTGAAGTCCAGAGCCCAGTCCTATAACACCTGGGCCAAGCGGGTCACTGATGCCTTGGCTGCTGACCACAAGAACAAGAAAGGTAGGAGGACAATCTGTACTGTAAAGGTGGAAATACTCTGCAAAATATTATAACAATTGTACTATGAAACCCCATGCCTCATGTCTTTCTTCCCTGTCTGTGTCTCTGTCAATCTCCCTTTGTCAGACCTGATAGAGTTGAAGGTTCTTCTGGAGGATGCAGAGGACAGGAAGTATCCAGAGAACAGTCTGTTCCGTCGGCTCAGAGAGATGGTGAAGGAGGCCGAAACCTGCTCTTCTGTGGCCCAGGTACTGCTCAGCCGCAAGCAGAGACACAGGTCAGTAGAGTACAGATACACACACTGCTGTTATGTCACACTAAAGTTTATATCCCTATTCTCTACCCTTCTCCTGAATTGTGCACTTGCACACTCCACACCATAGAATTAAAAGCATTGGTTTGGTGCCAGCATTCTCCTTTATTGTTTTTACACCATATAATCTGTGAGGGAGAGTGTGCTAGTGCACACTTTGGGAGAAGGGTAGCAAATCGGGACATAACCTAAAGCACCATTTAACATGTATACCTCTACCTGTGAGTAATAAATCAACTCAAAGTATATGTCTCTGTATTCCAGTACCAGGCAGCATCCAGAGTGCAGCAGGACTCGTAACAAGCTGACAGTGGAGGAGCTGAAAGTCTTTGTAGAGCAGCTGTTCAAACTGCCCTGTGTCATTGGACAGGCTCGACAGGTCAAAGTAAGTCCCACACCTAATACAGTCACTGGCCCTTCTTAAGAAATGTACAGTAATTCTCCTCCTCTTGACATCCTCCTCTATTTGTATTATATCACTGAAGTTGACCTGTCCCCAAACCACTATTAGTTGATTAGTAGTCCTTGATTGTTAGTATTTAACACCATATCCCTCAGCCCTTCATCCCTGTCTCCCTCCCTCCACAGGAGTTACTAGAGAACGTGGAGGACTTCCATGAGAGAGCCCAGGTAGCCCTGGCTGACGAGCTGCCTGACTCCTCCAAGCTGCAGGCCCTGCTAGACCTGGGTGGAGGTCTGGATGTGGAACTACCTGAGCTGCCCAGGCTCAAACAGGAGCTGCAGCAGGCCCGCTGGCTGGATGAGGTGATGACTGATGATATTATTGTACATTAGCGTAGTGTTTTACCTCACTTTGTGCTTTCTTCAGCAGTCTAAAATGTATGTTGTATGGGAGAGGAAAATTATTTAATTGAAACATTTTGTTATCATTAGGTGCGTGTGACGCTGGCAGAGCCCCACCGGGTGACCCTGGAGCTGATGAAGCGGCTGATAGACTCTGGGGTGGGGCTGGCACCACACCATGCTGTGGAGAAGGCCATGGCTGAGTTGCAGGAGATACTCACTGTGTCAGAGAGATGGGAGGACAAGGCCTGCGCATGCCTACAGGCCAGGTAATGATGAAGATACACATTACACACCTATGGAACAGTTCTCTCATCTGCCTAAAGGCCAGGTAAATGAGAATATGACAATGCTTTTCTAAAGTCACCTCAAATCAAATTTTATTGGGCACATACACATGGTTAGCAGATGTTATTGCGATTGTAGGGAAATGCTTATGCTTCTAAAGCCGACAGTGCAGCAGTATCTAACAATTCCACAACAAAACCTAATACACACAATCAAATCAAATCAATCTAGTAAAGGAATGGGATGAGAGTATATATATATATATATATATGTGTGTATATATATATGTGTGTATATATGTGTGTATATATGTGTGTATATATGTGTGTATATATGTGTGTATATATATGTGTATATATGTGTATGTGTATATATATGTGTATATATATATATATATATATATGTGTATATATATATGTGTATATATATATATATATGTGTGTATATATATATATGTGTATGTGTGTATAAAATATATATATATATGGATAAAATATATGGATAAGCAGTGACAGAGCGGCTAAGATATGATAATGAAGGATACAGTATATACACTAGAGGTTCGACCGATTATGATTTTTCAACGCCTATACCGATTTATTGGAGGACCAAAAAAGCCAATACTGATTAATCGGCCAATTTTCTTTTTGATTTTTTTGTGTACATGTATTTTTTTTTTGTAATAATGACAATTACAACAATACTGAATTAACACTTATTTTAACTTTATATAATACATCAATAAAATCAATTTAGCCTCAAGTAAATAATGAAACATGTTCAATTTCATTTAAAGAATGCAAAAACAAAGTGTTGGAGAAGAAAATAAAAGTGCAATATGTGCTATGTAAGAAAGCTAATGTTTCAGTACCTTGCTCAGAACATGAGATCATATGAAAGCTGGTGGTTCCTTTTAACATGAGTCTTCAATATTCCCAGGTAAGAAGTTTTAGGTTGTAGTTTATTATAGGACTATTTCCCTCTATACCATTTGTATTTCATTAACCTTTGACTATTGGATGTTCTTATAGGCACTTTAGTATTGCCAGTGTTACAGTATAGCTTCCGTCCCTCTCCTCACTCCTCTCTGGGCTCGAACCAGCAACACAACGACAACAGCTACCATCAAGCAGCGTTACCCATGCAGAGCAAGGGGAACAACTACTAGAAGTCTCAGAGCGAGTGACGTTTGAAACGCTATTAGCTAGCCATTTCACTTCGGTTACACCAGCCTCATCTCGGGAGTTGATAGGTTTGAAGTCATAAACAGCGCAAGGCTTGACGCACAACAAAGAGCTGCTGGAAAAACGCACTAAAGTGCTGTTTGAATGAATGTTTACGCGCCTGCTTCTGCCTACCACCGCTGTCAGATACTTAGATACTTGTATGCTTGTATGCTCAGTCAGATTATATGCAACGCAGGACACGCTTGTGTCAATTGAAGCTTATCCTCAATACTGGGAACTAAACGAATGGTGTTTTCTAATGCAAGAAATAGACCTCTGAACCTTTCACCTATTACTACCTGTCAGGGCAAGGAGATTGAGGTTGTAACCTCATATAAATATCTTGGAATTTTAATTGATGACGGCCTCTCTTTTAAATTGCATATTCAACAACTTACAAAAAAAATGAAGCTGAAATTGGGATTTTATTTTTGGAATAAGGCCTGTTTTTCTTTTGAAGCCATAAGGAGGCTAGTATCAGCTACATTTATGGCTTTACTAGACTATGGGGATATTTTATATATTAATGCTTCCGCTCAGTGTTTGAGATCAATTGACACTCTTTACCATGGCACTTTGAGATTTATTTTAAACTGCAAAACTCTTACGCACCACTGCACTTTGAATACCAGGGTTGGCTGGCCTTCTCTAGTCACTCGTAGGCTCAGTCACTGGTATACTTTTATTTACAAAGCCATTGGGGTTTACTACCTTTTTATTTGTGCATTTTTATTGTTCAGAAATGTGGTGGGTACTCTCTTCGTACGCTGGACTTCCTGCTAACTGTTCCAAATGTCCAAACTGAATTTGGTAAAAGGGCTTTTATGTACTCTGCGCCATCGTCTTGGAACACCTTACAAAATACTTTTAAACTGAAAGAACTTGTCCCGATTGGTGTTTTTAAATCACTGATGAATTACTGATGAAGGATTTTGAGGCTGATTCCCTGACCTGTCAATGTTTTTAATTTGCTGTGATATACTCTTGTGAATTCAATGGGTTTTACAAGATTACTTGTAGTTTTTCATGTTGCCTGTCTGTCATTTTTTTGTAATGACTTGGTGCTGCCTATCTTGGCCAGGGCGCTCTTGAAAAAGAGATTTTAATCTCAATGAGCCCTTCCTGGTTAAATAAAGATTAAATAAATCCCCCGAGCTGACAAGGTGACAATCTGTTGTTCTGCCCCTGAAAGAGGCAGTTAACCCACCGTTCCTAGGCCGTCATTTGAAATAAGAATGTGTTCTTAACTGACTTGCCTAGTTAAATAAAGGTGTGTGTGTGTGTATATATTTTAATTGGCGCCCAAAAATACCGTTTTCGAATTCCCTAATTAATCGGCCATTCCGATTAATCGGTCGACCTCTGATTTACACTACCATTCAAAAGTTTGGGTTCACTTAGAAATGCCCTTGTTTTCCATGAAAACATATATGAAATGAATTGCAAAATGAATAGGAAATATAGTCAAGACGTTGGCAAGGTTATAAATAATGATTTTTAATTGATATAATAGTGTCCTTCAAACTTTGCTTTCATCAAAGAATCCTCCGTTTGCAGCAATTTCAGCCTTGCAGACCTTTGGCATTCTAGTTGTCAAATTTGTTGAAGTAATCTGAAGAGATTTCACCCTATGCTTCCTGAAGCACCACCCACAAATTCGATTAGCTTGATGGGCACTTCTTACGATCAAGCTGCTCCCTCAACAGGGTTGAGATCCGGTGACTGTTCTGGCCACTCCATAATAGACAGAATAGCAGCTGACTGTGACTGCTTCTTCCCTAAATAGTTATTGTGTAGTTTGGAGCGGTTGTCCTGTTGTAGGAGGAAATTGGCTCCAATTAAGCGCCGTCCACAGGGTATGGCATGGCGTTGCAAAATGTAGTGATAGCCTTCTTCAAGATCCCTTTTACCCTGTACAAATCTCCCACTTTACCACCACCAAAGCACCCCCAGACGTCACATTGCCTCCACCATGCTTGACAGATGGCGTCTTGCACTACTCTAGCATCTTCGTTGTTTTCTGCGTCTCACAAATGTTCTACTTTGTGATCCCAACACCTCAATTTAGATTTGTCAGAGCATGACACTTTTTTCCTATCTTCCTCTGTCCAGTGTCTGGTGTTATTTTGCCCATCTTAATCTTTTCTTTTTATTGGCCAGTCTGAGATATGGCTTTTTCTTTGCAACTCTGCCTAGAAGGCCAGCATCCCGGAGTCGTGTCTTTACTGTTGACATTGAGACTGGTGTTTTGCGGGAACTATTTTATCAAGCTGCCAGTTGAGGACTTGTGAGCCGTCTGTTTCTCAAACGAGAGACACTAATGTACTTGTCCTCTTGCTCAGTTGTGCACCGGGCCTCCCACTCTTTCTATTCTGGTTAGGGCCAGTTTGCGCTGTTCTGTGAAGGGAGAAGTACACAGCGTTGTACTAGATCTTCAGTTCCTTGGCAATTTCTCGCATGGACTAGCCTTCGTTTCTCAGAACAAGAATAGACTGAGTTTCTGGGCATTTTGAGCCTGTAATCGAAGCCCCAAACGCTGATGCTCCAGAGACTCAACTAGTCTAAAGAAGGCCAGTTTTATTTCTTCTTTAATCAGGACAACAGTTTTCAGCTGTGCTAACATAATTGCAAAAAGGTTTTCTAATGATCAATTAGTCTTTTAAAATGATAAACTTGAATTAGCTAACACAACGTGCCATTGGAACACAGGAGTGATGGTTTCTGATAATGGGCCTCTGTAATCCTATGTAGATATTCCATAAAATCTGTTTCCAGCTACAATAGTCATTTACAACATTAACAATGTCTACACTGTATTTCTGATCAATTTGATATTTTAATAAGCAAAACATGTGCTTTTCTTTCAAAAACAAGGACATTTCTAAGTCACCCCAAACTTTTGGACAGTAGTGTACATATGAGATGAGTAATGTGAGATGTAATATCTACATTCTTAAAATGGCATTATTAAAGTGGCCAATGATATTAAGTCTGTAGGTTGGCAGCCGCCTCTGTGCTAGGTCTGGCTGTTTAACAATCTGATGGCCTTGAGATTGAAAAACAGCTTCTATTGCTCTGTCCCAGCTTTGATGCACCTGTACTGACCTTGCCGTCTGGATGGAAGTGGGGTGAACAGGTAGTGGCTCGGGTGGTTATTGTCCTTGATAATCTTTTTTACCTTCCGTTGACATGTGTTGTAGGTGTCCGGGAGGGCAGGTAGTTTGTCCCAGGAGATGTGTTGTGCAGACTCGCACTACCCTCTGGAGAGCCCTGCTATTGTGGGTGGTGCAGTTGCCGTACCAGGCTGTGATACAGCCCGATAGGAAGCTCTTGATTGTGCATCTGTAAAAGTTTGTCACGGTTTTGGTTGACAAGCCCAAAAAATGTCAGCCTCTTGAGGTTGAAGAGGCGCTGTTGCACCTTCTTCACCACACTGACTGTGTGCGTGGACCATTTCAGTTTCTCCGTGATGTGTACGCCGAGGAACTTAACTTTCCTCCTTCTCCACTACTGTCGATCTGGATATGGGGGATGCTCCCTCCGCGATTTCCTGAAGTCCACAATCATCTCTTTTTGTTTTGCTGACATTGAGTGAGAGGTTATTTTCCTCACACCGCCCTCCAAGTGCCCTCACCACCTCCCTGTAGGCTGTCTCGTCGTTGTTGGTAATCAGGTCTACCACTGTAGTGTCGTCTGCAAACCTGATGATTCAGTAGGAGGCGTGCTTCGCTACGCAGTCGTGGGTGAACAGGGAGTACAGGAGAGGGCTGGGAACACACCCTTGTGGTGCCCCAGTGTTGAGGATATGTTGTTTCCTACCTTCACCACCTGGGGGCGGACTATCAGGAAGTCCAGGATCCAGTTGCACAGGGCGGGGTCGAGACCCAGGCTCTCGAGCTTAATGATGAGTTTGGAGGGTACTGTGGTGTTGAGTGCTGAGCTGTAGTCAATGAACAGCATTCTCACATAGGTATTCCTCTTGTCCAGATGGGATAGGGCAGTGTTCAGTGTGATGGCGATTGCATCGTCTGTGGACTTATTGGGGCTTTAAGCAAATTGTAGTGGTGTGAAAGGTAGGTGCGATAGTCATTTAGTTCACTTGGCTTTCTTGGCCACCATTGTTCCTGTTCCCATCTTGAAGCATGTGGGGACAACAGACTGGTCTGTGCATGCTCTGAGGATGCGGCTAGTGAGGTGGTCTGGGCCGGCTGCCTTGCAAGAGTTAACACATTTTCATGTTTTACTCACGTAGGAGTGCCCACAGTCTTTGGTAGCGGGCTGTGTCGGTGGCACTGTATTGTCTTCAAAGCGTGCAACGAAGTCGTTTTAATTTGTCTGGGAGCAAGACGTCGATGTCCACGACGGGGCTTGTTTTTTTTGTATCCGTGATTGTAAACCCTGCCACATACATCTCGTGTTTTAGGCAATGAATTGCAACTCCACTTCGTCTCTATACGGACTCTTTGCTTGTTTTATTGCCTTACGCAGGGACTAACTACACTGTTTGTATTCAGCCATTTTCCAGTCGCCTTGCCATGATTAAATGCGGTACGTGTCTTCATTGTTGCGCGAATGCTGCCATCAATCCACGGTTTCTGGTTCGGGAAGGTTTTAATAGTCACAGTGGGTATAACATCTCTTATACACTTCCTTATAAACTCGCTCACCGAGACAGCGTATACGTCAATGTTGTTATCTGAGGCTACCCAGAACATATCCCAGTCCATGTGATTAAAGCAATCTTGAAGCGTGGAATCCGATTGGTCAGACCAGCGTTGAATAGACCTAAGCACGGGTGCTTCCCAATGGACTCATGGTCAGATTTGCCAAAAGGATGGAGGGGGAGGGCCTTGTATGTATTACGGAAGTTAGTGTAGCGGTGATTGAGTATGTTACTCACTTGTGTACTGCAATCGATATGCTGATAGAATTTAGGTAGCCTTGATCTCAGCTTTGTTAAAATCCCCAGCAACAATAAATGCAGCCTCAGAATATATGTTTTCCAGTTTGCATAAAGTCCAGTGAAGTTCCTTTATGGCCGTCTTGGTATCCGCTTGTGGGGGGATGTACACGGCTGTTACGATAACCGAGGATTTCTCTTGGGAGATAATACGGTCGGCATTTGATTGAGGATTTTGGGGTTAGGTGAACAAAAGGACTTGAATTCCTGTAAGTTGATTAACGAGTCATGGTGTAATTGTAACATGAACCATACACCCCCGCCTTTCTTCTTACCAGAGAGATGTTTGTTCCTGACGGCGCGATGCACTGGAAATCCCGTTGGCTGTACGGACTCCGACGGCATGTCTCCAGCTGGCCATGTCTCTGTGAAACAGTGTTAAAATCCCGGATATCTCTTTGGAAAGTAACTCTTGCCCTAATTTCGTCGACTTTGTTAACTAGGGACTGGACATTAGCGAGTAATATACTCTGAAGCGGTGGGGGTGTGCGAGCAACCGAAGCCTCACAAGAAGACCGCTCCGGCAACCTCTCCTTTGTCTGTGTTGTTTTGGGTCGGCCTCTTGAATCAGTTCAAATGCCTTGGGAGATGCAGACAAAGGCACTGATTTGGGAAAGTCGTATTCCTAGTCGTAGTGCCGGTAAGTTGACGTCTCTCTGGTATCCAATAGTTCTTCCCGGCTGTATATATTAACACACAACACTTTCTGGGCTAACAATGTAAGAAATAATACATATAATACATGCCCTCTCTCGTTTACAGCATATGCCTTTAGCTTTGGTGTCATATGCTTGGGTCGTGTTCAATAGGATACACCTTCGCAAAAATGTTGGGCAAATCCAATTCCTGTTTAGCATATTGCATCAAAGGATGCCTGTAACTGTCAGATGATGAATTTCTCTAAATCCATTATTTCTTGTCGCTTTCCTCCCCCAGGCCTCGACACAGCATGCTAACCCTGGAGAGCATCATGATAGAGGCCAGGAACATACCAGCCTACCTGCCCAACGTCCTGGCCCTCCGAGAGGCTCTGCACAAGGCCAAGGAGTGGAGTGCCAAGGTGGATGCCATTCAGGTAGTGTCGCGTCGCACGGTAATTACTAAGTATAGATTCAATTTGTGATGTATATAGATGTAGCTACAGGATAGACGGGCATCTCTCAATATTTGTCTTTGATGCCCTCGGCTCTGTTTATACGCAACGGAATGGCCTGATCATTTGTTAGAAGCTTACATTAGCTATGTTTCCATCAATTTATCGAAAGATTTTCAAGCGGGGGCATCCCTAGTGGCACTGCAGTTGCAGTTCTTGAGGCCTCACTACAGCCCCTGGTTTGATCCTTGTTAACTAGGGACTGGACATTAGCGAGTAATATACTCTGAAGCGGTGGGTGGTGTGCGAGTAATATACTCTGAAGCGATGGGGGTGTGCGAGCAACCGAAGCCGGCTGCCCGTGACAGGGAGAACCATGAGGCAGCACACAATTGGCCCAGTATCGTCGGGTTTAGGGGAGAGTTTGCCCGGCCGGGATTTCCTTGTCCCATCGCACTCTAGCGACTGACTTCGGTCGCCAGCTGTACGAAGTCCGTACAGGAGTTGCAGCGATGAGACAAGACTGTAACTACCAATTGGATATCACGGAATTGGGGGACGACGACTAATATTCTAATATTGGAACACCAAAATATATGCACATTTTACCAGCAAAGGTCTGTTTCCAGCAAACTGGCTTCTTGGGAGTCAAAAGCTGTGCTTAATGACGTAGTGCAAATAAAAAGCACAACTTTTCATTCACAGTTGAAGTCGGAAGTTTACACACACCTTAGCCAAATACATTTAAACTCAGTTTTTCACAATTCCTAAAAAAGAAAAAATTCCCTGTCTTAGGTCAGTTAGGATCATCACTTTTTATTTTAAGAATGTGAAATGTCAGAATAAGAGTAGTGAGAATGATTTATTTCAGCTTTCATTTCTTTCATCACATTCCCAGTGGGTCAGAAGTTTCCCACAATAAGTTGGGTGAATTTTGGCCCATTTCTCCTGACCGAGCTGGTGTAACTGAGTCAGGTTTGTAGGCCTCCTTGCTCATACACGCTTTTTCAGTTCTGCCCACACATTTTCAATAGGATTGAGGTCAGGGCTTTGTGATGGCCACTCCAATACCTTGACTTTGTTGTCCTTAAGCCATTTTGCCACAACTTTGGAAGTAAGCTTGGGGTCATTGTCCATTTGGAAGACCCATTTGCGATCAAGCTTTAACTTCCTGACTGATGTCTTGAGATGTAGCTTCACGAAATCCACATCATTTTCCTACCTCATGATGCCATCTATTTTGTGAAGTGCACCAGTCCCTCCTGCAGCAAAGCACCCCCACAACATGATGCTGACACCCCGTGATTCACGGTTGGGATGGTGTTCTTCGGCTTGCAAGCATCCCCCTTTTTCCTCCAGACATAATGATGGTTATTATGGCCAAACAGTTCTATTTTTGTTTCATCAGACCAGAGGATAATTCTCCAAAAAGTACGGTCTTCGTCCCCATGTGCAGTGGCAAACCGTAGTATGGCTTTTTTTATGGCGTTTTTGGAGCAGTGGCTTTCTCCTTGCTGAGTGACCTTTCAGGTTATGTCGATGTAGGACTCATTTTACTGTGGATATAGATACCTTTGTACCTGTTTCCTCCAGCATCTTCACAAGGTCCTTTGCTGCTGTTCTGGGATTGATTTGAGCTTTTCGCACCATAGTACGTTCATCTCTAGGAGACTGAACGCGTCTCCTTCCTGAGCGGTATGAACGCTGCATGGTACCATGGGGTTTATACTGTGTACTGTGTACTATTGTTTGTACAGATGAACGTGGTACCTTCAGGTGTTTGGAATTTGCTACCAAGGATGAACCAGACTTGTGGAGGTCTACAATTGAATCCTACAGATGAAGAACCATATGTGACAGTTTTTCCATTTTAAGATAATCAGTTATTTTTATATTATTAATTGTGTGTACCACATTAGGTGTTTTATGGTTGACAAATAATTCACCATACCCATATCTTCCAACAAGAATTGATATTTTTTTGTTATTTCAAAAAATACTTTTTTTATTGCCGTTTAAATTTTTAGAATGTGGAAGAACAGTATATCTCCAGTGATGATTTCAGTTTGTGGAAGAACAGTATATGTGACATTTTGCATGACTCTTGTAAGATATCCTTTTTTAACACCTGATATGATGTTTTAAGTACTTTCAAGTACAGATGCCCTTCATGTAAATAACTTAAATGCAATATGTAGTTAATTCATTTGTATAGAGGTTCATTTAAAGGTGCTCTATCAACTTTAGCACTGACTTTTTTCTTAAAAGTTGAGTCATGAAATCTTAGTCTCATTTAAAATGAAGCCCTCAATGTGAACATACCATAGAATAACTACAAAAATAGAATACAATTAAATTAATTCAATCAAAACAAGCACAACTTGTAAATATCAAATATGGATCAATGTGATGTACCAATATGCAGGTCCCTAAGGTCAATATTACAAAACGTTCAGAAAACCATTCTCTTTGCGTTTAACACTATGATCAGCAATTATGTTTTGAATTGCGTTAACCCATGCTAAAGGCAAGAAATGTCCTTCTGTACTGAGGTGACAGCAGTAAATAAGTATTAACTGCTTAGAGTTTATGCTAAATGTGGTGACAGAGACGTACTGTATATTGTATTGAATAAAAAAAGGGAATCAAGATCAAATGAATACTCACATACTGTATGTGATGACTTATTTGTTTAATTAATTCAGATAAAAAAAGGTTCTAATGATCACACACAAAATAATTCTCAACAGAACACATTGTACATAACATTTTCTACACTAGGAACAACATCTTAAAATTAAATTAATTCAATATATTGTGCTGGTTCAAATCAAACACAAATTGATTCACATAGAAAACACCTACTATACATTTAATTTCCTACAATAGGGGTGACATGTCTTCTGAAATGTATTCAGATTCAACACACTATACAGGTTCAGGGGATCATAAACTCACAGAAAAAACGGTTAATTATGTAGCTTGGTTTAACAACAAATTATTCACTCTGCAGTGATTTATAAAAAGAGCGTGATGCAGCTGGCAAGTAGTTCAGCATGGTCATCAGATCTTGGTACTTGTTTTTTTTTATGGGAGAGGACTCTCATATGCTCTAGGGTAGTGGCTTGCAAAATAGGGAGGTTGAGGTGTAGCTCCTTGTTTTGGTTTGGAGATCAGCCACGATTTCAATCCCTCAAATAGACTGTGGCTCTGTCTGGCGTACAGATTCCAAGGATCCTCAACTGAAATTAGAACAGAAACATTTTAAGTTCCTGACATCAATAAACAGTCAAGCATTAGGATATTTTATTGTTAGAACAACATGTTGCATGTTGATGGGATGTTAGTAAACTATTCTCTGTGTAATACCTGTGACTTTTAACCACCTCACTGAGGTGATCTGTAGTCCAGCTGGTCGCTTGAGGACAGAATCAGGGAGGTGCCTGAAGTCTTCACATTGCATTCTCATCACCTTGAATGGTTTTGCTGGTTGTGCTTCAAATATCATCAGCAACAAATTCAGATCAGGGCTGAGGTATTCTCTGTGTACATCCCCCTTCATCCGAGAGTAGTGGTTCTGGGTTCTTGGGAAAGATAGAATGTGCTCCTTGATGCCCTCTTTCACTGTAGCATGTATCTGATGTGGCCTGTAAGGAGACAACAAGATGTTGTTAAACTTGTATTCTCTCAATGGTCTAGGGACCTGCCTTAGAGTGCAACTGTGTCGCTATAACCGGGGTACAAATCCCGGTCACGCCATTGCCGTTTGTGGCCGGTGGGTCCTGTAG
The DNA here is from genome assembly GCF_002021735.2 of Oncorhynchus kisutch. Lineage (NCBI taxonomy): Eukaryota > Metazoa > Chordata > Actinopteri > Salmoniformes > Salmonidae > Oncorhynchus > Oncorhynchus kisutch. Next base: position 17,231,261 of record NC_034182.2, on the reverse strand, counting down.
GGCGGCGAGAATGAGGCCAGTGCTGTCCGGGAAGGTAATTGTCACTCAGTCCTCAATGCTCAGGTGGTAGTTGGACAGCTTAGTTACCATCATTTTGTTTAAAAGTAATAAACATTTGTATATTTTTGTTTCAGAATTCGCTATTCATCAATTCGATACTCTATGTTAATGTTTAGAAGATTGTTTAGAGTACTGATATAGTGAAATAATCCAGGCTGGAATCCATAGCGCATTACCTATTGCTATGCCTTCCCTCTTCCATCTTCTAAAGGAGACCTAGCCTCAGTAGCCTGATCTGGAGACCCTGCAACCTCACCTGCCTCAGCTAACTTTTCCTGAATAACCTGACCAAAACAATTACATTTCAATTAGCAGGTTATTAAAAACTAGTACAGAGAATACAATATGTTTGTAATTGATATTCATATAGACATTAATTCATATTTTCACTTGCCTGAAGACGGCTGTTGGTTAGCTGGAACATAGACATGAAAGTGACCTTGCACAAATTCAATCTCTGGCCTGCTTGCTGTACTTGGTATTTGAAGGTTTGTTTCCGTCGTTTGTTCTCCTCAGGTTTACGTCTCCGTTTCACCTCATGCTGCAATAAAAATTGACAATGATGAATTCAGAATTTAATATACTGTAGCACATTCAAGATATTGCTTGATCAGGACCTCCATCTTTCACACACTCCCAATATATACACAGAATGAGTTTGTATTGCACCATTGTGTAACACTGCACTTTTAGAGTTAACGTTAATTTACGTATCATTACTGTCAAAGTTAAACTATGCAAGTGTTCAATATAGCTATTATAATAATAGGCGTTTTGTCTTATTTCTAACCTGTTCTAAGCCGGAGAGAATCAACGCTTGTTGTTTCTCGTATGGGGCCGTGTAGAAACTGTTGAACAGATGCAGCTTGCGCTCATCAGTCAACTTTCCGCAATCCTTTCTGCACGTCGTGGAACACGCTCTTCCCTGCAGGATACAGTGTAACTAGCTAGCTACTGTGGCCATGTCGAATCATCTGGTGGATGGAGAAAAAGTAGCTAGCTATGTTTCTTCTATAATCTAGCAATAACATTTGTAAAGACAACCCAGAACATACATGTTAGTTACTGTACTCTATAGCTAGCTAGCTTGATTGTTTGATACACGGTTCTTCCACATACCTCTTTTGGACAGCTTTTCCCCGTTTTTCTTGACCCTTACGATTTGTATAGGGTTTTCCCGCATCCTGTAAGATCTTCCTTTGCCTGTCTTTCCATTCTTTTAGTTTTGTTTTACGTTTCTTTCCCACATTTCTGCGATTTTCATCAGCAACAGAAAGGTTGTGCGCTTGTCCGTCCATTCTGAGTGGTGCACATAAATGGTTATTCCACGAGAGCCTATTTTTACATTTAAAATTATTGTTAATTAGCGTGTGGAAAGCTTGTGAAACCGGTTCACTATAGAAAAAGGGTGTCCAATAATGATTTTTCATGTATATCTCTTCTTTTTTTTTAAATGTCACATATATGGTTCTTCGTCTGTAAAATTCAATTATATTTCTGAGGTCTTGGCTGATTTTAGATTTTCCCATGGTGTCAAGCAAAAACTGAGTTTGAAGGTAGGCCTTGAAATACATCCACAGGTACACCTCCAATTGACTCTAATGATGTCAATTAGCCTATCAGAAGCCATGACATAATTTTCTGAAATGTTCCAAGCTGTTTAAAGGCACAGTCATCTTAGTGAATGTTAACTTCTGACCCACTGGAATTGTGATACAGTGAAATAATCTGTCTGTAAACAATTGTTGGAAGAATTACTTGTCATGCACAAAGTAGATGTCCTAACCGACTTGCCAAAACTATAGTTTGTTAACCTCTAGTGACACCCCATCCCGGATCCGGGAGCATAATCATCGACTGACACTAATTAGCATAACGCAACGGACATAAATATTACTAGAAAATGTTCCTATTCATGAAAATCACAAGTGAAAAATATTGAGACACAGCTAAGCCTTTTGTTAATCACCCTGTCATCTCAGATGTTCAAAATATGCTTTACAGCCAAAGCTAGACAAGCATTTGTAAGTTTATCGATAGCCTAGCATAGCATTTTGTCCAGCTAGCAGCAGGTAACTTGGTCACGGAAATCAGAAAAGCAATCAAATTAAATCGTTTACCTTTGAGTTTCAGATGTTTTCACTCAGGAGACTCCCAGTTAAATAGCACATGTTCCTTTTTCCAGAAAAACGATTTTTGTAGGCGAAATAGCTCCGTTTGTTCTTCATGTTTGGCTGAGAAATCGACTGGAAATTGCGGTCACGACAACGCCGAAAAATATTCCAAATTAGCTCCATAATATCGACAGAAACATGGCAAACGTTGTTTATAATCAACCCTCAAGGTGTTTTTCAAATATCTATTCGATAATATATCCACCGGGACAATTGGTTTTTCAGTAGGACCGATTGGAAAAATGGCTACCTCCTGTATTTTACGCGAGAATCACTCTGAGAGCCATCAGGTGACCACTTACACAATGTAGCCTATTCAACATATAGGCGTAAAACCGTCACAATGCTGTAGACACCTTGGGGAATATGTCGAAAAAGTAATCTGGTTGATAGCCCATTCACTGCTCAATAGGGACGCATTGGAACGCAGAGCTTTCAAAAATGAGGCACTTCCGGATTGGATTTTTCTCAGGCTTTTGCCTGCAATATCAGTTCTGTTATGCTCACAGACAATATTTGGACAGTTTTGGAAACCTTTGTGTTTTCTATCCTAAACTGTCAATTATATGCATATTCTAGCATCTTGTCCTGACAAAATATCCCGTTTACTTTGGGAACGTTATTTTTCCAAAAATAAAATACTGCCCCCTAGTCACGAGGTTTTAACAAGAAATTTGTGGAGTGGTTGAAAAGCGAGTTTTAATGAATCCAACCTAACTGTAAACTTCCGACTTCAACTGTACCTAATTCCATCCCAATTGTTAACGCTGTCAATGGTTTTGCCTCAAAGTCTGAGAGAAACAGCAAATGTGCCCCATCTGTTTTTTGGCACGTGCTCTCTTGTCAACAGCTCGCAGATACAGAGCAGAGGGTAGGCTTTATGATGAGGTTATGGATAAGAGCGAGATCATTTTTATTTATTGACAGCCAAGCTCAGATCATGCCGCCAGCATAAAATTAAGACCCTCAATATCTATTGGAAAGGAGCATCAAGCTCATCACTGTGCACTTTCACCACCCTCTGAAGTTAATTTATTTAATCTGTAGAATAATAATGAACTTTGCAGGGTGCATACTTTTCCAAGTCATAGTGGGAGGACCACAGAACCATATTATTTACTGTGACAGCATTTCCACTGAATTTGTCCCATTTATCTATTTTACCGACAAAACAATTATCCCGTCTAGTGTATTTATGTTCTGTCGACATTTGAAAAGTTTACAGGCAATGATACTGTTTCCATCAGGCCTGTCGTTTTTAATTAATTAATTAATTGTTAAAACATTTTATCCAACCGGAAATTGACTTGCATTTAAATAGTTGGTTGGGAACATGGTTATTGTTACTAGATAGGTTTGTCATTTATCTTGTTTTCAGAACATGAATGATACATGTGAATGGGAAGGGTCATACTGTGCGATGCATTACTTATATTTTTTTTTAAATTGATGATAATGATTAATTTCCTTGTATGTTTCCCCCATATGTCTCACTGCCTTCAGTGTGGCAGTAACTATGCATACCTGGAGCAGCTGGAGAGCCTGCTGGCGAGGGGTCGCTCCATCCCCGTCCGGCTGGACCCCCTGCCTCAGGTCGAATCCCAGGTGGCCTCAGCCCGTGCCTGGAGGGAGAGGACTGCACGCACCTTCCTCAAGAAGAACTCAACCTACACCCTGCTACAGGTAAGAAATAATACCCTGGGTTGGGTTGTACCTAGGCATTGGGAAATCATGGATGAGTATGTCGCTGTGATGGTGGTTTGAAAGATTTTTCTAACCAAGCAGCCCTTTCAGACTATGCTGACCCCAGAGTGCAATATGATATATTTGCTTAAGCTATGTAGAATGGTGCAGAAGTTGGCGGACCACCATATGCAGATTGTTGTGAATTCCATCTGTCTATACTGTAGGTAGAATAGGACCAATATTATCATAGGACTAGTAGTTAGATAGCATGTTTGCTAATCTCTATTCTCTGTGTGTTGTCTCTCCTTAGGTCCTTAGTCCGCGTGTGGATATTGGTATCTACGGCAACAGCAAGAGCAAACGCAGACGAGTCAAGGAGCTCCTTGAGAAGGAGAGGGGTCTGGACCTGGAGGGTCTCAGCGGCCTTGACGAGAGTTATGAAGATGCCTGTGACCCGGCCATCGTCGTAGCGGCATTCAAATCCAAGGAGCAGAAAGAAGTTGAGGCCATCCACTCCCTCCGAGCTGCCAACCTGGCGAAGATGGCCATGTCTGACCGCATCGAGGAGGTCAAGTTCTGTCTGTGTCGTAAAACTGCCAGCGGGTTTATGTTGCAGTGTGAACTGTGCAAGGACTGGTTCCACGGAGCCTGCGTGCCATTACCGAAAGCGGGCTCGCAGAAGAGGCTCATGGGCTCGGCCGGGTGCCAAGGCAACAGCAAGGAGGCCAAATTCCTGTGCCCGTTATGCCAGCGGTCACGTCGCCCGCGTCTGGAGACCATCCTGTCTCTCCTGGTGTCCCTCCAGAAGCTGCCGGTGCGTCTGCCTGAAGGGGAGGCCCTACAGTGCCTGACGGAGAGGGCCATGGGCTGGCAGGTAGGCAGTTGTGGAAAAAGTACTCAGTTGTTATACTTGAGTAAAAGTAAAGATGCCTTAATAGAAAATGACTCAAGTAAAAGTGAGTCACCCAGTAAAATACTACTTGATTAAAAGTCTGAAAGTTTTTAATTTACTTAAGTATCAAAAGTATATTTTAATTGCTAAAATATACACTACTTGTCAAAAGTTTTAGAACACCTGCTCATTCAAGCATTTTCTTTATTTTTTACTAGTTTCTACATTGTAGAATAATAGTGAAGACATCAAAACTATGAAATAACACATATGTAATCATGTAGTGGCAGGGTAGCCTATTGGTTAGTGTTGGACTAGTAACTGGAAGGTTAGCTGACAAGGTACAAATCTGTCGTTCTGCCCCTGAATAGGGGGCCATCATTGAAAATAAGAATTTGTTCTTAAAACCTCTTGCAGCTCCCCCCCTACTTTGTGCAATTTCCGCCTGAAGACATATCATCCACATCTAACAGCCCGTAGCTCAGGCACAGAACCAAGGATATGCATAACCTTGGTACCATTTGAAAGAAAACACTCTGAAGTTTGTGTAAATTTGAATTGAATGTAGGAGAATAACACACAATAGATCTGGTTTAGATAAAACAATGGAAAATAACATATGTTTTTTCTTTTTGTATCATCTTTAAAATGAACAAGATAAAACAAACATTCAGATAGGATGATGGGGACAATTTCAGTGAAAAATATAAGAGGGCAACAGTACTTGTGCAAAGTTTCAGAATTATAACTTCCAAAATGAGTGTGCTACATGACATTTATCATGAAGTCACCCAGGTGTCCCACAGATATAGCCCAAATGTACCCAAGTGGCCAAATTAGTGAAGGTATACATTTTGAATTAAATAACTATATACAAAATGCCAAAATGGTATTCTAACACCGCCCCCCCCCCAAAAAAATGTGGAAAAAAATATTGATTAAAAAATATGGAAAAATTTAAATATTTACATTTACAAAATAACATAGGTAACTATTTACACACTTTCAATATTTGGATGACCCTCAGTCCTCTATCAAATCTATTTATATAGCCCCAGCCTAAAACCCCAAACAGCAAGCAATGCAGGTGTAGAAGCACGGTGGCTAGGAAAAACTCCCGAGAGGCAAAAACCTAGGAAGAAACCTAGAGAGGAACCAGGCTATGAGGGGTGACCAGTCCTCTTCTGGCTGTGCCGGGTGGAGATCACAGTGGTTGTAGAGGGTGCAACAGGACAGCACCTCAAGAGTAAAAATGAACCGTTTAGGGTTCCATAGCCGCAGGCAGAACAGTTGAAACTGGAACAGCGGCAAGGCCAGGTGGACTGGGGACAGCAAGGAGTCATCATGCCAGGTAGTCCTGACGCATGGTCCTAGGGCTCAGGTCCTCCGAGAGAGAGAAAGAGAGAATTAGAGAGAGCATACTTAAATTCACACAGGACACCGGATAAGACTCCCATTCGGAGTCAGTGTCACTGTGAAAGAAAATGTTCAGTTAGAATAGTTGCACATATGAGCCCTGTATCAACAGGTATAATAAAAATATATATATAGAGAGTTGAAGGTTGAATATATTATTATTACCTGCTAGATCTACTGTCTCTTTTATATTACAACAGACCAGCTGTATCTACTGTCTCCATTTCACTTTGGCCATTGTTGTGGTCCTGCCCTCTCCTCAACAGCCTCAGAGGCTATTTCATGTGGGTTGGGGTGGGGCGGCAGACACACCCATCTCGCATTTCATGACATTAAATGTTTATATACTGCTTCTAAAATAAATAAAAAATCACAAATAATATTTTATATTATTAATTTAAAACAAGGGCATTAGCATGATAAGAACTTACCAGTCCAAAACGATGTCCTCTCCCTTTCAAAAAATATTCCTCCACAATCGCTAAATGAAGCGTCCTACAACAATATCTGTCTCACCTTCCCAATCAATTTATGGGTTGGTCTTGCAACACATAAACATGGCGTATTGCCGTTTAGCCCAGCTCATTGGCTATCTACTCAGCTAGATTTCAAGACGATCAGTGGTCATTGGGTTAAAAGACAGTCAATCAACGAAACAGCGGGCAAATCATTGGTGCACAATGATGTCATTAGTTGTTGTCTTTCAGTCAATACGTCCGGCGAAATGGCCCATCAGGTTTGATTGTGTTACAAACAAACCAGTTGATTGCAGTGAAACCAAACATGACTGGAAAAGTCACATTCTGTGTGTGTGATTTACCTGGAATGTGTCGTCGAAAATGGAATGAGACGGAATTCACTACACAAGCGGTTCACAAAATGTTTTGTGTTAAGTTTTTATAGCCTATTTTATCAAACAAAAGATCATTCATTGTGTAACGATGAGCATTGGAATTGCAAACAGACGATCGTCAAAGGTAAATTATTTATTTTAATGCAGTTTGTGATTGTTACCCCTGTGCTGGTTAATTAAATTTTTTATGGGGCTCTATGCTCAGATAATCGCATCGCATTCTTTCGCAGTAAATCGTTTTTTAAATCTGACAACGCAGTTGGATTAGCAAGATTCTAGGCTTTCGATACATGTGAGGCACATTTTCATGAATGTTTAATATGACTATGTATGTAGCGATCACTGTATGTTGTGGAATTTCAGCCAGCTAGCAGGTTCCATGCGCAGAGAGGTTAACTCCCTTGCCAAGTTAAATAAATAAATAAATGTAGTAACCAAAGAAGTGTCAACCTGTCTGGTACAAGCTAGCGTCCCACCTCGACAACAGCCAGTGAAATTGCAGGGCGCCAAATTGAAAACAGAAATGCCATAATTCAAATTCCTCAAACATACAAGTATTAAACACCATTTTAAAGATAAACTTCTTGTAAATCCAGCCACAGTGTCCAATTTCAAATAGGCTTTACGGCGAAAGCACACCAAACGATTATGTTAGGTCAGCACCTAGTCACAGAAAACCATACAGCCATTTTCCAGCCAAGGAGAGGGCTCACAAAAGTCAGAAATAGCGATTAAATTAATCACTAACCTTTGATCTTCATCAGATGGCACTCACAGGACTTCATGTTACACAATACATTTGTGTTTTGTTCGATGTTGCTCATCTTTATGTCCAAAGACCTCATTTGAAATTGGTGCGTTATGTTTAGAAATGCATTGTCTCAAACAAACATCTGGTGAAAGTGCAGAGAACCACATCAAATGACAGAAATACTCATCATAAACATTGATAAAAGATGCAAGTGTTCAACATACAATTAAATATATACTTCTCCTTAATGCAACTGCTGTGTCAGATTTCAAAAAGGCTTTACGGTGAAAGCACACTTTGCGATTATGTTAGGTCAGCGCCTAGCCATAGAAAACCATACAGCCATTTTCCAACCAAGGAGAGGTGTCAGAAATAGCGTTAAAGTTAATCACTTACCTTTGATCTTCATCTGGTGGCATTCCCAGGTCTCCATGTTAGACAATAAATGTTTGTTTTGTTCGATAATGTCCCTCTTTATGACCAAAAACCTCCTTTTTGTTCACGCGTTTAGTTCAGTAATTCAAATGCACAAGGCGCGGGCACAAGTCCAGACACTTTTTTTATTTTTAAGTACAATAAAAGTTAGCAGAAACATGTCAAACGATGTTTATAATCAATTCTCAGGTTGTTTTTGTCATAAATAATCTAATATTTCAACTGGACAAAAGCTTTGTCAATAGAAAAGGTAAACAAAGGCAGCTCCCGATCATGCGCTTGGCTCATGTCTGGAAATTTCCACTGTTCACTCATTGAAGGTATCTCCCTAATTTTTTCTGAGTAAAAGCCTGAAACAATGCCGAAGGACTGGCCACAAGTAGAGGAAGCCACAGAGATCATGAACTGGGTCCTAAGTCTTTGTATGGTGGATAGGCTTTCAATGGAAAAACAGCCTTTCAAAATAATAGTACTTCCTGGGTGGATTTTCCTCAGGTTTTCGCCTGCCATATCAGTTCTGTTACACTCACAGGCATTATTGTAACAGTTTTGGTAACTTTAGTGTTTTCTATCCAAAGCTACTAATTATATGCATATCCTAGCTTATGGGCCTGAGTAGCAGGCAGTTTAATTTGGGCACGCTTTTCATCCGGAGGTGAAAATACCTCCCCCTTCCCAAGAGAGGTTAAACAAATCAAAATATATTTGAAATTCTTCAAAGTAGCCTCCCTTTGCCTTGATGACAGCGTTGTACACTCTTGGCATTTTCTCAACCAGCTTCATGAGGTAGTCACCTGGAATGCATTTCAATTAACAGGTGTGACTTCTTAAAAGGAATTTCTTTCCTTAATGCGTTTGAGCCAATCAGTTGTGTTGTGGCAAGGTAGGGGGGGTATACAGAAGATGACCCTATTTGGTAAAAGAAAAAGTCCCTATGGCAAGAACAGCTCAAATAAGCAAAGAGAAATGACAGTCCATTACTTGAAGACAAGAAGGTCAGTCCATGTGGAACATTTCAAGAACTTTGAAAGTTTCTTCAAGTGCAGTTTCAAAAACCATCAAGCACTATGATGAAACTGGCTCTCATGAGGAACGGCACAGGAATGGAAGACCTATGCTGCAGAGGACAAGTTCATTAGAGTTACCAACCTCAGAAATTGCAGCTTCAGAGTTCAAGTAACAGACACATCAACTGTTCCGAGGAGACTGTGAATCAGGCCTTCGTGGTTGAATTGGTCTGGAGTCCAAATTGGAGATTTTTGGTTCCAACTGCCGTGTCTCACACACTGCCGTGTGAGACGCGATCTGGGTGAAAGGATGATCTCTCTGAATGTGTATTTCCCATGTGAAGCATTTAGGAGGTGTTATGGTGTGGGGGTGCTTTCCTGGTGACACTGTCAGTGATTTATTTAGAATTCAAGGCACACTTAACCAGCATGGTTACCACAGCATTTTGCAGCGATATGCCATCCCATCTGGTTTGCACTTAGTGGGACTGCCCTTTTTATTTTTCAATGACCCAACACACTTCCAGGCTGTTTAAAGGCTATTTGACCAAGAAGGAGCATGATGGAGTGCCTCATCAGATGACCTGGCCTCCACAATCACCCGACTTCAACCCAATTGAGATGGTTTGGGATGAGTTGGACCACAGAGTGAAGGAAAAGCAGCCAGCAAGTGCTCAGCATATGTGGGCACCCCGTTCAAGACTGTTGGAAAATAATTCCAGTTGAAGCTGGTCTAGAGAATGCCAAGTGTGCAAAGCTGTCATCAAGGCAAAGCGTGGCTATTTGAAGAATCTCAAATGTAAAATATTTTTTGATTTATTTAATACTTTTTTAGGTACTACATGATTCCATATGTGCTATTTCATAGTTTGGATTTCTTCACTATTATTGTACAATGTAGAAAATAGCAAAAATAAAATAATAACCCTTGAATGAGTAGGTGTTCTAAAACCTTTGACGGGTAGTGTACTTAAGTATCAAAAGTATAAATTATTTCACTTTCCTTATATTAAGCAAACCAGACGGCATCATTTTCTTGTTTTTGTTGTTGTTATTTACCGATAGCCAGGGGCACACTCATTTACAAAAAAGCATTTGTGTTTAGTGAGACTGCCAGATCAGAGGCAGTAGGGATGACAAGGGATGTTCTCTTGGTAAGTGTGTGAATTGTACAATTTTCCTGTCCTACTAATCATTCAACATGAAACAAGTACTTTTGGGTGTCAGGAAAATATATGGAGTAAAAAGTACATTATTTGCTTTAGGAATGTAGTGAAGTAAAAGTTGTCCAAAATATAAACAGTAAAGTACAGATAACCCAAACAACTAAAATGTACTTTAAAGTATTTTTACTTAAGTACTTTGCACCACTACAGGTAGGGATGGTTTCGGAATCAATTATTTGATGGTTGCTAGGTTCGATAAATCAAATTTTGCAAAACATAGTAAGAAGTGTATGTGCAAGGGTGAAAAGCCACATATTCGGAGTCAAACAAAAGTCTTGTTTATTTAAACTCTTCTCTATTCATTAATGGAATCGATTAATCAAACTCCTCTCTACTTGCAGGACCGCGCCAGGCAGGCCCTGGCTACAAACGAGCTGTCCTCGGCCCTGGCCAAGCTGTCGGTGCTCAGTCAGAGGATGGTAGAACAGGCTGCCCGGGAGAAGACCGAGAAGATCATCAACGCCGAGCTGCAGAAGGCTGCCGCAAACCCTGACCTGCAGGTAAGAGATTACTGCTGCCATATGCTACTAAGAGCCATCCATGTATAGAGTTTGTAGGCGCTAACATGGCGTCCAGTGTGAAAAGTTGGCCGTTATCTCTCTATATGGCTCTCGTGGCCAGTCATTCCTCTAAACAAGATGCTCAGGGATAAGGTAAGTAAGATGAACAGACTGAAGTGTTTTTTTTCCAGGTCATCTCCTTATTTGTTCAGTGCATTCGAGAGTGAAAAACAGAGATTGGTTCCAAGGTAGTGTTATTACTACTGATGAGAAGTAACAGAATGACTGTGACGTCTGTTCTCCATAGGGTCACATCCAGACGTTCCAGCAGGCAGGGTTCAGCAGGGCAGCGTCGCCACGCCAGTCTGTCGACTACGATGACGAGGAGACGGACTCTGACGAGGACATCAGGGAAACATATGGCTACGACATGAAGGTACTGTGGTGTGGCTTGTTAACTTGAAATTACACCACGACAAGGTTCCAGTTTAACAGCGTTTACTAAACCATATTAGCACACTACATGGTCGCCATTTCACTCAGGCCAGGTTCATCAACCCCGTGACTCCTGCGCAGGCGCACTAATAACAGAGTGATAGCCCGTAATAACAGAAATATAGGGATACTTCAAACATGAACTTAACATGGCCAATGGAGAGTTTTCTCAAGTATTCAAGTTTTAAATATCGAAAACACCTGTTGAATCAATTAAAATAAAACCAAATACTACTGTATAGCTGCTATTATTCTATAGGCAATGTTTCAACAGAAGTGGTAACAAAGCCAGTAAAACATTGCTATTCAGTACATCTCATGCAAAGACACAGCACTTAGCAAATCCTGCTTTTCTAGCATTGTCCTCACCTGCCCCACTTTCTCGCTGTCACTCTCTGCCTTGTGTGTGTGTGTGTGTGTGTGTGTGTGTGTGTGTGTGTGTGTGTGTGTGTCAGGACCCAGGTGAAGTGAAGCCGTACCTGTTTTGTGATGAGGAGATCCCTGTCAAGTCAGAGGAAGTAGTCAGTCACATGTGGCCCACCACACCCTCTTTCTGCGCTGAACACGCCTACTCCTCTGCATCCAAGTCCTGCCCTCAGAGTAAGACATGGCATTATAATCTATGGATACGCAAACTCTCTCTCCCTGTTATACTTCAAAATAGTCATTTATAAATGTGTCATTAATTTTATGTTCTGGAGTATTGTTTCCTTGTGTGTATTGTCTTTGGGACCTTATTTAGAAATGAGAATTTCAAGTTACTTACATTAAACTATACATGTAGATATTGAGTAAAAGTGTGTTTTCATTGGTTGATTGGTGAATCATTCTCCCCCTCTAACCTCCAGACCAGAGTACCCCCAGGAAGCAGCCCAGGAAGACGCCCCTGGTGCCTCGCTCCCTGGAGCCCCCTGTGCTGGAGCTGTCCCCCCCAGCCAAGGCCCAGTTGGAGGAGCTGATGATGGTGGGGGACCTGCTAGAGGTGTCCCTGGACGAGACCCAGCACATCTGGAGGATCCTGGAGGCCACACACCCTCCCTCTGAGGAGAGGTTCCTACAGGTCCTGGAGGTAGAGGCATTGGTTTATACACTTATTTTTATACTGAACAAAAATATAAATGCAACATGTAAAGTGACAGGTGTGGCATACCAAGAAGCTGATTGAAAAAGCATGATCATTACGCAGGTGCACCTAGTGCTGGGGACAATAAAAGGCCAGTATAATGTGCAGTTTTGTCACACAACACAATGCCACAGATGTCTCAAGTTTTGAGGGAGCGCGCAATTGGCATGATGTCTGCAGGACTGTCCACCAGAGCTGTGCCAGAGAATTTAATGTTAATTTCTTTACCACAACCGCATAACCAAAGAATTTCTGCACAAAATGTCAGAAGCTGTCTCAGGGAAGCTCATCTGCATGCTTGTCATCCTCACAAGGGTCTTGACTTGACTGCAGTTTGGCGTCGTAACCAACTTCAATGGTCAAATGCTCACCTTCGAATGCCACTGGCATGCTGGAGAAGTGTGCTTTTCGCTGATGAATCCCGGTTTCAACTGTACCAGGCAGATGACAATATGGTTTCGTGTGGGTAAGCGGTTAGCTGATGTCAATATTGTGAACAGAGTGCCCTATAGTGGCGATGGGGTTATGGTATGGGCAGGCATAAGCCCGGACAATGAACACAATTGCATTTTATCAATGGCAATTTGAATGCACAGAGAGACTGACGAGATCCTTAGGCCCATTGTTGTACAATTAATCCACCACCATCACCTCATGTTTCAGCACGGCCCCATGTTGCAAGGATCTGTCCACATCCTAGGAGCTGAAAACGTCCCAGATCTTCCATGGCCTGCATACTCACCTGACATGTCTCCCATTGAGCATGTTTGGAATGCTCTGGATTGACGATTGCGTGTTCCAGTTCCGGCCAATATCCAGCGACTTTGCACAGCCATTGAAGATGAGTGGGACAACATTCCACAGGCCACAATCAACAGCCTGATCAACACTATTTGAAGGAGATGTCACGCTGCAAGCATGAGGCAAATGGTGGTCACACCAGATACTGACTGGTTTTCGGAAATCACAACTCTATGCATATGTGTATTCCCATTCATGTGAAATCCGTAGATTTAAGGCCTAATTTATTTTTTTCAATTGACTGATTTCCTTATATGAATTAACTGAAATGTTTGCATGTAGCATTTTATATTTTTGTTCATTGCATGTTATTTTATTTGGACATGGCCAAGAGGGCAGCTACAGTAAAGAATATGCAGTCACTGGCTGAAAACACATGTATGATCTGTACTGAACATGGGTGATACGAAGGCTGGTTTCCTGCATCCTTATTAAGTCTACTTAATGGACATAAAAGCACTTTCAGTAGGGATTATTAATTGAGCAATTGTGTCCATCCCTCTTTACTGTCTTCCCTTCCCAGCATGAAGATTCTCAGTTTGAGAAGCCGATGAAGATCAAGATGAAGGACTCTGAGAAGAAGAGGAAGAGGAAGCTGGAGAAGGCGGAGCACCAGCTTCTCATGGCAGCTGTCTCCGGGGGCGGAGACATGATGCGGTCCCCCAAGTCCTCAAAGGATCCGAAACTGAGCCTCTTAGACCCGCTGGGGAAACCCAAGAAGAAGAAACTGAAGCTGAACCCGGATAAGAACCGTGAACTGAAACAGCTGGCCAAGCGCCTGGCTAAAGAGGATAAGGAGAGGAAGAGGAAGGATAAAGCTGTGGTCAAGTCTGAGGCTGTCAGGGAGGGGCTGGAGAAGAGGAAAGAGAAGAAGATCCTGGATATACCGTCGAAATATGACTGGTCTGGAGCTGAGGACTCCAATGATGAGAACGCTGTCTGTGCGTCCAAGAACTGTGTGAGACCCTGCAAGGACAAGGTGAGTGCGACACGAGAAGCATGTACACAGTTAGTGTGTGTGTATTTAGTCCAAAATCAACCCTCTCTCCAGTATACACTACTTGATGCACATTTCAAAATTATTGGAGGGGTGTAAGGAATATTGTGTCTATGGGTACAACCTCAGCCAAGGGATTGACTTCTGCCCTGGTATTCCAGACTGACTGATTGAGACCATTAATTTGCCAGCAGAGGGCAGTGCATCTTCTGTAGTTGTCATCAGACATTGAATAAAAAAAGCTTTTTTGGATTAGGGGAGAGGGGCTCATTTGAGAGAGGATGTAGCGACTCAGAATCATTCTGACAGATGATTTCCATAGATGATTGATAGGTGTGAGGGTTTCTTGGTTAACGGTGCAACAGAGCTCAGTGAGAGCGTGAGATCGGTTCAGTGTGTGGCCTGAGAGGGCGGGCCTTATCAAAAACATAAGTCAGGTTTTGACCTAAGTACAACTAGAGATGCGTAGGCAAAATTTCTATTTCTGGAGGTTTGGATACTTTCATTTTAGGAGGTTTAAGGATATTAGCTCTTCAGAGCAAAAACTGATTGTCTCACTTTGTATTGTTGTTTGCTGACTATTATGCAGAGCTAAGTATGTCGAGTTAATATTGAACACTGTGAAGCAAACATCTTTGGATCATGGAACAATTGAATATCAACAGCTGATAACAGCACTGGAACACAGAGTTACACAATGTATTAACATGACAAGCTACAGTGGGGAGAACAAGTATTTGATACACTGCTGATTTTGCAGGTTTTCCTACTTACAAAGCATGTAGAGGTCTGTAATTTTTATCATAGGTACACTTTAACTGTGAGAGACGGAATCTAAAACAAATATCCAGAAAATCACATTGTATGATTTTTAAGTAATTCATTTGCATTTTATTGCATGACATGTATTTGATCACCTACCAACCAGTAAGAATTACGGCTCTAACAGACCTGTTAGTTTTTCTTTAAGAAGCCCTCCTGTTCTCCACTCACTACCTGTATTAACTGCACCTGTTTGAACTCGTTACCCGTATAAAAGACACCTGTCCACACACTCAATCAAACAGACTCCAACCTCTCCACAATGGCCAAGACCAGAGAGCTGTGTAAAATTGTAGACCTGCATAAGGCTGGGATGGGCTACAGGACAATAGGCAAGCAGCTTGGTGAGAAGGCAACAACTGTTGGCGCAATTATTAGAAAATGGAAGAAGTTCAAGATGACGGTCAATCACCCTCGATCTGGGGCTCCATGCAAGATCTCACCTCGTGGGGCATCAATGATCATGAGGAAGGTGAGGGATCAGCCCAGAACTACACGGCAGGACCTGGTCAATGACCTGAAGAGAACTGGGACCACAGTCTCAAAGAAACCCATTAGTAACACACTACGCCGTCATGGATTAAAATCCTGCAGCACACGCAAGGTCCCCCTGCTCAAGCCAGCGCATGTCCAGGCCCATCTGAAGTTTGCCAATGACCATCTGGATGATCCAGAGGAGTAATGGGAGAAGGTCATGTGGTCTTATGAGACACAAATAGAGCTTTTTGGTCTAAACTCTACTTGCTGTGTTTGGAGAAAGAAGGATGAGTACAATCCCAAGATCACCATCCCAACCGTGAAGCATGGAGGTGGAAACATCATTCTTTGAGGATGCTTTTCTGCAAAGGGAACAGGACGACTGTACCGTATTGAGGGGTGCAACAACCTCCTTCACTCAGTAAGAGCATTGAAGATGGGTCATGGCTGGGTCTTCCAGCATGACAACGACCCGAAACACACAGCAACTAAGGAGTGGCTCCGTAAGAAGCATCTCAAGGTCCTGGAGTGGCCTAGCCAGTCTCCAGACCTGAACCCAATAGAATATTTTCGGATGGAGCTGAAAGTCCGTATTGCCCAGCGACAGCCCCGAAACCTGAAGGATCTGGAGAAGGTCTGTATGGAGGAGTGGGCCAAAATTCCTGCTTCAGTGTGTGCAAACCTGGTCAAGAACTACAGGAAACGTATGATCTCTGTAATTGCAAACAAAGGTTTCTGTACCAAATATTAAGTTCTGCTTTTCTGATGTATCAAATACTTATGTCATGCAATAAAATGCAAATGATTTACTTAAAAATCATACAATGTGATTTTCTGGATTTTTGTTTTAGATTTTTTATCATAGGTACACTTCAACTGTGAGAGACGGAATGTCTCTCACAGTTGAAGTGTACCTATGATAAAAAATTACAGACCTCTACATGCTTTGTAAGTAGGAAAACCTGCAAAATCGGAAGTGTATCAAATACTTGTTCTCCCCACTGTATGTGCTGTTGGACGTGACTGTAAAAATTAGACACTAAGTCAATGAGTAGCCTAACCACCCTCCCAGTTCTTCCCAGCCATGTGCTCTCAGAGCACAACAGAGGCATGGGGATATCCTCCATCTTAACAGAACTTGAAGGGGGGCTGGATTGGATTAGGCTTAAATGCACCATAATAAAATGCAACATAAATATCATGCTTATTATATATCAAGTACGTAATGGTATATTCCTTTTAAAAACACAAACTATCTACAAATATGACTCTTGTGAATCTGAAGGGCAGCACTAGCTGATGATATTATATCCTTATTTAAGCAGAAGGTGTGATCGCCTGTATGTTTACGTCTCTCTTCCCTCTGTCAGGTGGACTGGGTTCAGTGCGACGGCGGCTGTGACGAGTGGTTCCACCAGGTGTGTGTGGGTGTGACCTGCGAGATGGCCGAGAACGAGGACTACATCTGTATCGACTGCACCCGCAAGTCGTCTATCTTGAGTCGGGGCGTAGTTGGAAGTTTGGGCAGAAGCATGGGCATAGGAGGAGGAGGGGTGACAGCAGTGGTGAAGTTGGAGCGTGTTTGTGAGGAGCCGGTGGTGCTGGAAGCACCAGTCTACAGCGGGCTGAGCCAGATCATTACGCCCCCCTTCCAGACCCAAATGATGCCCCCCTCTACCTCCCTCCCCCAGCAACAGCAGCAGCCGGATACTCGGGAGAGCAGCTAGCGCAGACCCAGGACAGAGACGCACATGCACAGCCACCACACACAAACCCATTCACCTGGTAAGCTCGCATCAGACCATTTGAGTCTGGTTCTGACTGACATATTTCCCTCTTGACTTAATGGTAGAGGAGCTTCAAATTAAGGGGTATCCTCAAGACTAGATGATGATACTCCCATGAGAATAATACTACAAAGAAATGAGACCATCAGCTCCTTTGAGGAGGAGAGAGATGTATTTTCTGCATCACAGATAAACTCCAGATTAACTATTTTCCCGTTTCTCCTCTTCTCTCTCCTCTCATGGGAACCAATTGTTGATGAGGATTTGTTTCTCTCGAATTCAGAACTGTTAAAGAAGGCCTTATAATCCAGAGAACACTGTGTGCACAGAGCGGTTTTTACTGCACGACTTGGAATGACCATGGGCCGTTTTGTCTGTTTCTTGAGTTTTAGGTCTGTAACGTCCTCTACCCCCGTCTGAAAATTATTTGGTGCCAATCTGCCTCAGTTCTACTACAGTCAGAAACTTCAGTACAGTCATTATGAATCTGTGGAGGTGTAAATAGGTGTCCCAAATGGAAGCCTCTTCTATATGTAGTGCACTACATGGGATCTGGTCAAATGTAGTGCACTATAAAGGGAATAAGGTGCCATTTGGGATGGGGTGTTACACCTCCACATATTTTTGATAACTGTACTGAGTAGGCAGGTAGCCTAACTTTTTAAGTGTTGGGCCAGTAACCAAAAAGTCTCTGGTTTGAAACCCGCGGGCTAACTAGGTGAAAAATGTATCGATATTAAGGTACTTAACCCTAATTGCTCCTGTATGTCGATCTGGACAAGAGCGTCTGATAAATGACAAATGTAAATGTGAAAATTTGGGATGCACATTCAGTATCCTCTCCTCTCTGCCTTTCTCCAAACAAATAACAGCTCCATGTAGGATTAGGAACAATGGTTGTATGTAGTGATACGTATTTATAATGTGTAAATAGGTTTTAAGCAATTAAGTGATTGAATGTGGCTGTTTTTGTTTTCTCACCTTTAATAAACAATTCCTAGTGAAATGAGTAAGGAGCAGAATTTGTTTTTTTATTTTCAATACCATTTTATACAATTTCCTGTTTGAGATGATTTGATATGTCATTTAATGTCAATAGCAATGTCTGGCATCCGATGTCTAAACTCCCCAACTACCTCAGATAGATCGATAGATAGATTTGAGTTTGGGGTGAGTCATCAGGAGGCCTGACTGTTTTAGGAGCCGTGGGTTTTGAATGTGGGATCTATGAATTCAGGCCTGTCTGTCAACTTCTGGTGGTCATTAAACCATTAAGGTAGGCCTGAACATGATTGTGTAAAGCTCTGCCTGTTTTTGAGTACATTAAGTTCTTCAGATGGCAGTTTGAGAGAGCCACAACCTTTTTTTTGGAGGAGTCATTAGGCAAAAGATAATATGGTGCAGTATCAATGTACCTGGCATGTACTTACTTACAAATCTAGAACCTGTTTTGCTAACTTTCCACTCCTTGGCAAACGTGGCATGACATGGAGTGGAATAATAACTCAAACGGACGGGTACCCAGGCTACTGACATGTTACTTTATATTTTAAATAAATACATGTGTATATGCATAACATATTTGGATCACTACATGTAGCTACTTGTCTTGAAAATAGCCAAACTGTTTTTTATTGCTTGAAATAGTTAAAGCGGCCCTCTCAAATGGGAAGAACAGCAGCATGTTGAAGGACCTGGTCCCTGTCCCTCAGCTCCAGTCAGAGGAGAAGATGCAAGAGAGGGGCCAATGCAGCAACAAACTAGAGTTCATCCCGTCTGTGATGGGATCCATCATCGGCCTGGGTAACATGTGGCACTTTCCTTTTCTGCTACAAGAAAGGAGGAGGTGAGTTCTAAGGATGGGACCAGAGTAGGTCACAGACATTTTAATTGTCTCTGCTTCTAAAATAAGAGTTAATTTAGCAGTGAGAAGTTCCGGCTAGTTCAGTGACAGAACATGTATAAAAAATTAAAAAATTAAAAGGTTACTTTGAGGCAGAAGTATCACAATAAATTTAAGTGACAAACTTAAAGTAGACAGCCAATCTACATGCAAAAACAGACAAATCTTTAAAATACATTGAATCCATTACTGAATGTGTACATACGTACTGTTCCATTTTTTATATTTTAGAAAATGGTTACTTTAACGGAACTTCAATGTTCTGCTCTGAATTAGTTTGTGTATAGTAGAAAAGGGCTGCTGTCAAATACCTATATCGACATAACCTGAAAGGCCGCCCAGCAAGGAAGAAGCCACTGCTCCAAAACAGCCAGACTACCGTTTGCAACTGCACATGGGGACAAAGATTGTACTTTCTGAAGAATTGTCCTCTGGTCTGTTGAAACAAAAATAGAACTGTTTGGCCATAATGACCATCATTATGTTTGGAGGAAAAAGGGGGACGCTTGCAAGTGTTGTAGTTATTGTTACATATAGAGACAGATATGACACTATTGAGCAAAGATAGGTGTACATTAGACCACAAACAGAAAGCGGACAGGAAACCAAAGATTAAACAGACAAGTGTAATGGCCGAAGCCATACGTGCTTTACTGTGCATAAGGGCTTAGGGCAAAGAGGAGGAGGTGACACTTAAATACATGATCTATTATGGAAAGAGCAGGACACCATTATAAAGATTAGATAGAGAGGAACAAACATAAGTGCTTAGGGTAAAGGCCATAAGTGCTTAGGGTAAAGGACATAAGTGCTTAGGGTAAGATAGACATATATTAATTTTAGGACACGAGAGGGTCCTGCCACCATTGTAATCTAATCAAGAGCGGATACAGGCGTTATTAGGCATGAACAAGCTGGAAGCCTGGACTGAAAGATAATGGTGGCCGATGACCTGAGGGAAGTAACTCCATTAACATATGGAATGGACTCATATACTGTGTGTGTATAAATACAGAGCCAGAGGTCTGGGAAGGTGTGTGTTCCGCGGACCATCTAGGCTTCTGATATGTTTGTATTAAAAGCCTATATTGAATTCACAACTTCTTGTAAGTTATATTTTGAAACGATCCTCCACGACACAAGCTGAAGAACACCATCCCAACCGTGAAGCACGGGGGTGGAAGCATCATGTTGTGGGGGTGCTTTGCTGCAGGAGAGACTGGTGTACTTCACAAAACAGATGGCATCATGAGGTAGGAAAATTATGTGGATATATTGAAGCAACATCTCAAGACATCAGTCAGGAAGTTAAAGCTTGGTCGCAAATGGGTTTTCCAAATGGACAATGACCCCAAGCATACTTCCACATTTGTGGAATGGCTTAAGGACAACAAAGTCAAGGTATTGGAGTGGCCATCACAAAGCCCTGCCCTCAGTCCTATAGAAAATGTGTGGGCAGAACTGAAAATGCGTGTGCGAGCAAGGAGGCCTACAAACCTGACTCAGTTACACCAGCTCTTTCAGGAGGAATGAACCAAAATTCACCAACTTATTGTGGAAGGCTACCTGAAACGTTTGACCCAAGTTAAACAATTTAAAGGTAATGCTACCAAATGCACTCAATTAGTATGTAAACTTCTGACCCACTGGGAATGTGATGAAAGAAATTAACGCTGAAAAACCATTCTCTCTACTGTTATTTTGACATTTCACCTTCTTAAAATAAAGTGATGATCCTAACTGACCTAAAACAGGGAATTTTTACTTGGATTAAATATCAGGAATTGTGAAATTGAGTATAAATGTATTTGGCTTTGGTGTATGTAAACTTCCGACTTCAACTGTATGTGAGAATGCTGTTCATTGACTACAGCTTAGTGTTCAACACCATAGTGCCCTCAGCTCATCACTGAACTAAGTACCCTGGGACTTAAACACCTCCCTCTGCAACTGGATCCTGGACTTCCTGATTGGCCGCCCCCAGGTGGTAAGGGTTGGCAACAACACATCTGTCATGCTGATCCTCAACACGGTGGCCTCTCAGGGGTGGGTACTTTGTTCCTGCCATCCAGGACCTATATACTAGGCGGTGTCAGAGGAAAGCCCCAAAAATTGTGAAAGACTCCAGTCACCAAAGACTGTTGTCTCTGCTTTGCACGTCAAGCGGTGCCAGAGTCTTGGTCCAAAAGTCTCCTTAAGGCTAGGGGGCATAATTTGGAAGTTCGGATGATGGACGTGCCCAAAGTAACTGCCTGTTACTCAGGTCCAGAAGATATGCATATAATTGGTAGCATTGGATAGAAAACACTCTGAAGTTTCTAAAACGGTTAAAATAATGTCTGTGAGTATAATAACCAAACTGATATGGCAGGCGAAAGCCCGAGGAGAATCCATCCGTATGTTTTTTTTTTTTTTTTGTGGTCAAAGTCCATTCAAATGCTATTCAAAAGGAATTCTTCCCAGATTGCAGTTCCTATGGTTTCCACTAGATGTCAACAGTCTTTAGAAAGGGTTCCAGGCTTGTTATTTGAAAAATGAGTTAGTAGTTGTAGTTTTTCATGGATGAGGGCGCGCACTTCGTTTTATATCTACGGTATTGAACATACTACATTCCGTCTTAAAGTTTATAGTTTATTTACATATTAGGGTACCTGAGGATTGATTAGAAATGTTGTTTGACTTGTTTGGACGAAGTTGATTTTTATTTATTTATTTATTTTTTACCCCTTTTTCTCCCCAATTTTGTGGTTTCCAATTGTTGTAGTATCTATCTTGTCTCATTGCTACAACTCCCGTACGGGCTCGGGAGAGACGAAGGTTATTTCTGTGATATCACTGCATGTTTTGGAACTACTGAACGTAACACGCCAATGTAAAGTAAGATTTTTGGATATAAATATGAACTTCACCGAACAAAACATACATGTATTGTGTAACATGAAGTCCTATCGAGTGTCATCGGATGAAGATCATCAAAGTCAAAGTGAAAATGATTCATTTTATCTCTATTTTATCTCTCTTTGGCTGGAAAAATAGATGTGTTTTCTGTGAGTTGGTGGTGACCTTTCGCTGTAAAGGATTTTGTAAATCAGACACTGTGGCTGGATTAATGAGAATTTTATCTTTAAAATGGTGCCTAAATACTTGTATTTTTAAGAATTTTGATTTATGAGATTTCTGTTGATTTGTATTTGGCGCTCTGCAATTTCATTGGCTGTTGGCGAGGGGTTCCGCTAGCGGAACGGGGTCCTAGACAGGTTAATGAACATGACCCTGATCTGTTGGAATCATATTGAAAAGTTAAGTGATCCATCTAATCTACAGGTGTTGTACTTCACAGCTACCTTCCCCTACCTGATGCTGATAATTCTGCTGATTCGAGGAGTCACTTTACCTGGAACGGACCAAGGGATCAAGATCTACCTATACCCTGACCTGTCAAGACTAGCAGACCCTCAGGTAGGTACCACAACAACAATATTAACCCCTGGCCCCTGCTGTTACATATTAGAAGTTCTGTTGACGGACTCACACACTCGCATCAGGTAGCAATGGTATGACAGACTGAAATGACATTTTATACTCCGAATAGCAAACAAAGTGTCTACTTTCAGTATTTTACAATAAGGTGATTATCAGAACATAATGAAGTAGGCTTGGGACAAGCTTGATTTCAAAGAAATCATCTAATAGTAATCTCAATATTACCCAAAGTCTTTCCAAACTAGGGAATTTGAAGTTTGGAAGAAGGTCCTTGGGTGAAGGTCCTCCAGGTGTGAGTGTCGATATCCTAGAGTTCCCTGCTATCTGGAATGCTATTTTCTGCTCTGTCCACCTGTGCTCCGTTTTATTAGCTAGGACATTTTCATTCTGCGGAAAGAAACCACTTCAGAGTTGTTAACAGCCTCGT
Organism: Oncorhynchus kisutch; assembly: GCF_002021735.2. Classification (NCBI taxonomy): domain Eukaryota; kingdom Metazoa; phylum Chordata; class Actinopteri; order Salmoniformes; family Salmonidae; genus Oncorhynchus; species Oncorhynchus kisutch. Next base: position 17,207,946 of record NC_034182.2, on the reverse strand, counting down.
CACTGTGATTCAGGACAGCATAACACGTTGTTCACTACATGATCAAAAGTATGTGGACACCAGGGGATTCCCGAGTGGCGCAGCTGTCTAAGGCACTGCATTGCAGTGTTGAGGTGTCACACCTGGCCGTGACTGGAAGTCCCATAGGGCGGCGCACAATTGTCCCAGCGTCGTCCGGTTTAGGGGAGGGTTTGGCCGGGGGGCTTTCATTGGCTCATCGAGCTCTTGCTCCTTGTGGCGGGACGGGCGCCTGCAAGTTGACATTGGTGGTCAGTTGAGCGGTGTTTCCTCCGACACATTGTTGCGGCTGGCTTCCGGGTTAAGTGAGCAGGTGTTAAGAAGCAGGTCATGTTTTGGAGGACGCATGTAACGAACTTTGCCTATCCCGAGCCCGTTGGGGAATTGCAGCGATGAGACAAGATCGTAACTACCAATTTGGATATCACAAAACCTGCTCGTCGAACATCTATTTCCAAAATCATGGGCATTAATATGGTGTTGGTCCTCCACTCATCTGAGGCTTTCCACTAATGTTGGAACATTGCTGCGGGGACTTGCTTCCGTTCAGCGACGAGCATTAGTGTGGTCGGCACTGATGTTGGGCGATTAGGCCTAGCTCGCACTCAGCATTCCAATTCATTCTGAAAGTATTCGATGGGTTTGAGGTCAGGGCTCTGTGCAGGCCAGTCAAGTTCTTCCACACTGATCTCCATTGTTGTTTTTTTTGTCTCTCTCTTTAGGGTGGGGTGTATGTGTTCCAGCTGATGGACTACTATGCTGCCAGTGGCATGTGTCTTCTCTTCATGGCCATCTTTGAGACAGTCTCCATCGCATGGGTCTATGGTAAGTTAGTATCCAATTCTACAACAAAAAAATCCGATTGAACCGTTCGAAAGATTGTTACACCATATCAAACCCCAAAGACAGAAAGGTCACTGGTTTATTCAAGAATACAGTGCATTCGGAAAGTATTCAGACCCTTTCCACATTTTGTTACGTTACAGCCTTATTCTAAAATTGATAAAATGTTTTTTTCCCCTCATCAATCAAACAATACCCCATAATGATAAAAAAAAATAAAAGGTTGCTAATTTATATAAAAATTAAAACAAAGACCTTATTTACATAAGTACATTGGGGCGGTTGGTATTTCTAGTGGTTAGGGCATTGGACCAGTAACCGAAAGGTTGCTAGATCAAATCCCCGAGCTGACAAGGTAAAAATCTGTCTTTCTGCCCCTGAACAAGGCAGTTAACCAAGCCCATCTTTGTAAATAAGTATTTGTTCTTAATTGACTTGCCTAGTTAAATAAAGGTTAAACAAAAATAAATTTAAAGTATTCTGACCCTTTGCTATGAGACTCGCAATTGAGCTCAGGTGGATCCTGTTTCCATTGATCATCCTTGATATGTTTCTACAACTTGATTGGAGTCCACCTGTGGTAAATTCAGTTGATTGGACATGATACACACCTGTCTATATAAGGTCCCACAGTTGACAGTGCAAGTCAGAGAAAAAGCCAAGCCATGAGGTCGAAGGAATTATCTTGATTTAATATTGCCAGTCTCATCTTGGGAGTTGATAGGCTTGAAGTCAAACAGCGCTGTGCATCCCAGCATTCCTAAGAGCTGCTGTTTGAATAAATGCTTACGAGCCTGCTGCTGCCTACCACCACTCAGTCAGACTGCTCTATCAAATATCAAATCATATACTTAATGATAATATAATAAACACACAGAAATACAAGCCTTTGGTCATTAATATGGTCAAATCCGGAAACTATAATTTCGAAAACAAAACGTTTATTCTTTCAGTGAAATACCTTTCCGTATTTTATCGAACGGGTGGCAACCCTAAGTCTAAATATTGCTGTTACATTGCACAACATTCAATGTTATGTCATAATTATGTAAAATTCAGTTCACAACAAGCCAGGTGGTCCAAACTGTTGCATATACCCAGACTCTGTTTGCACTAAATGCAGGAGAAGTGACACATTTTCCCTAGTTAATATTGCCTGCTAACATTAATTTATTTTAACTACATATGCAGGTTTAAGAAAATATACTTGTGTATTGATTTTAAAGGCATTGATGTTTATGGTTAGGTACATTATTGCAACGATTGTGCTTTTTTCAAATCATCAAGTTGAAATAGGCTGTGATTCGATGATAAATTGACAGGCACCGCATTGATTATATGTAACCCAGAACAAGCTAGTTAACTAGTGATTGTGAAGATTGATTGATTGTTTTTTTATAAGTTAAGCTTAATGCTAGCTAGCAACTTAGCTTGGCTCCCTGCAGCCACAAGGTCATTTTGATGCTGCACTCGCTTAACAGGTGGTCAGCCTGCCATGCAGTCTCCTTGTGGATTGCAATGCAAACGGCCATAATCGGCATCCAAAAAGGTTGGTTACCGATTGTTATGAAAACTTGAAATCTGCCTTAATTAATCTGTCTGCCAATTAATCAGTTGACCTCTAGTCTGAATAGTTTCTGAATGCACTGTATATTCCTCACCTTTTGATAGTACTGTTCAGAGACTGCTTCATAGTCTCAATTGTTGACATTCATGTCCATAGCTCTTTCTGATCACACCCAGCATGGTTAGCCTGTCTCTCTGTTGTATGTTGTTCCAGGTGTCGACCGCTTCTATGATTGGCTACCATCCAGGACCTTACATTAAATACTGCTGGCTGTATGTTACCCCAGCCACATGCATGGTGAGTGACCTACAAACCCATTTAAAATATTGTATACAGTAAAGGATTTTTTTTTTCCTGGGCCCTAGACAGATTCCAAACACCAGTTACAGTTGGCCCCAGTCAAGGCCCACTTCTAACTCAAATACTTGTTGTTTTCTCTAGGCCACCTTTGCGTTCTCCCTCATCAAGTACACCCCTCTGAAGTACAACAATGAGTATGTGTACCCCTGGTCCCCCCTTTGCTGCTATAACAGCCTCCACTCTTCTGGGAAAGCTTTCCACTAGATGTTAGAACATTGCTCCAGGGACTTGCTTCCATTCAGCCACAAGCACATCAGTGAGGTCGGGCACTGATGTTGGGGCAATTAGGCCTGGCTCGCAGTTGGAGATCCAATTCATCCCAAAGGTGTTCGATGGGGTTGAGGTCAGGGCTCTGTGCAGGCCAGTCAAGTTCATCCACACCGATCTCGACAAATCAAACCAACCCCAACCCCCCCATGCTCTAACAGAGCCCCACCCCAAAACCATACTTAAAGCAGGCTTGATATATAATCAAGTAATCAAAGATATTATAAAACAAACATTTTGAGTAAAAATAATGATACATTCTAATGTTGGTTGGTTAATGGAGTTGTGAAATTACCTGTGTTCCTGTCTTCTACAAAGGATAGGTAAAGGTTGCCAGATCCCCAAACGGAGTAGCGTATTTTCTCTAGCTTGAGATGTTGCATAACTTCCTATTATCCAATGGTTAAAAGTAGGAGGAAATCGATCCTTCCACTTAAAGTGCTTTGAAAGATTGGTAATGGCCCACATCAACACCATTATCTGAGAAACCCTAGACCCACTCCAATTTGCATACTGCCCAAACAGATCCACAGATGCAATCTCTATTGCACTCCACACAGAATAACAACCTATCCCTCAACGTAAACAAGACTAAGGAGACTATTGTGGACTACATGAAAAGGAGGACCGAGCATGCCCCCATTCTCATCGACAGGGTTGTAGTGGAGCAGGTTGAGAGCTTCAAGTTCCTTAGTGTCCACATCAATAACGAACTAGAATGGTCCAAACACACCAAGACAGTCGTGAAGAGGTGGTTAACTGATTTTAGCCCTCTGATGTCCTTGGGTAGACAGTGGGAGTCTGGAAGGGCATCAAGGAATCTTTGTGTTGTCTGAGAATTTATAGCACGACAGTTGATGCTCCTTGGTTGGGGTCTGAGCAGATTATTTGTTGCGTTTGCAAACGTAATAAAATGGTGGTCCGATAGTCCAGGATTATGAGAAAAAACATTAACCTTTAGCGTGTAGGGGGCAGTATTTTCGTTTTTGGCAAAAAGAAACGTACCCATTTGAAACTGCCTGTTTCTCAGCCCCAGAAACTAGAATATGCATACAATTATCAGATTAGGATAGAAAACACTCTAAAGTTTTCAAAACTGTAAAAATATTGTCTGAGTATAACTGAACTGATATTGCAGGCGAAAGCCTGAGGAAAATACAATCAGGAAGTGCCTCTTATTTTGAAACCTCTCTGTTCCTATGCAAGCCTATCCTCCATTTAAAGGGATATCAACCATATTCCTTTTTCTATGGCTTCCCTAAGGTGTCAACAGTCTTTGGACATAATTTCAGGCTTTTATTTTGAAAAATGAGCGTGAAGGATCACATTGCGTAAGTGGATAGGTGGGGGATCTCAGAGTGAGTTTTTGCGCAACTGAGTAAAGCTGCCATTGTTCCTCCCGCTGTTATTGAAAAACCTACATACTCGGTTGATATAGTATCGAATATATACACTGCTCAAAAAATAAATAAAATAAAAGGGAACCCTTAAACAACACAATGTAACTCCAAGTCAATCACACTTCTGTGAAATCAAACTGTCCACTTAGAAAGCAACACTGATTGACAATAAATGTCACATGCTGTTGTGCAAATGGAATAGACAACAGGTGGAAATTATAGGCAATTGGCAAGACACCCCCAATAAAGGAGTGGTTCTGCAGGTGGTGACCACAGACCACTTCTCAGTTCCTATGCTTCCTGGCTGATGTTTTGGTCACCTTTGAATGCTGGCGGTGCTTTCACTCTAGTGGTAGCATGAGACGGAGTCTACAACCCACACAAGTGGCTCAGGTAGTGCAGCTCATCCAGGATGGCACATCAATGCGAGCTGTGGCAAGAAGGTTTGCTGTGTCTGTCAGCGTAGTGTCCAGAGCATGGAGGCGCTACCAGGAGACAGGCCAGTACATCAGGAGACGTGGAGGAGGGCAACAACCCAGCAGCAGGACCGCTACCTCCGCCTTTGTGCAAGGAGGAGCAGGAGGAGCACTGCCAGAGCCCTGCAAAATGACCTCCAGCAGGCCACAAATGTGCATGTGTCTGCTCAAACGGTCAGAAACACAGACTCCATGAGGGTGGTATGAGGGCCCGACGTCCACAGGTGGGGGTTGTGCTTACAGCCCAACACCGTGCAGGACGTTTGGCATTTGCCAGAGAACACCAAGATTGGCAAATTCGCCACTGGCGCCCTGTGCTCTTCACAGATGAAAGCAGGTTCACACTGAGCACATGTGACAGACGTGACAGAGTCTGGAGACGCCGTGGAGAACGTTCTGCTGCCTGCAACATCCTCCAGCATGACCGGTTTGGCGGTGGGTCAGTCATGGTGTGGGGTGGCATTTCTTTGGGGGGGCCACACAGCCCTCCGTGCTCGCCAGAGGTAGCCTGACTGCCATTAGGTACCGAGATGAGATCCTCAGACCCCTTGTGAGACTATATGCTGTTGTGGTTGGCCCTGGGTTCCTCCTAATGCAAGACAATGCTAGACCTCATGTCTGGAGTGTGTCAGCAGTTCCTGCAAGAGGAAGGCATTGATGCTATGAACTGGCCCGCCCGTTCCCCAGACCTGAATCCAATTGAGCACGTCTGGGACGTCATTTTTTATTTTTTTATTTATTTCACCTTTATTTAACCAGGTAGGCAAGTTGAGAACGAGTTCTCATTTACAATTGCGACCTGGCCAAGATAAAGCAAAGCAGTTCGACACATAGAACGACACAGAGTTACACATGGAGTAAAACAAACATACAGTCAATAATACAGTATAAACAAGTCTATATACGATGTGAGCAAATGAGGTGAGATGAGGTAAAGGCCATGGTGGCAAAGTAAATACAATATAGCAAGTAAAACACTGGAATGGTAGATTTGCAATGGAAGAATGTGCAAAGTAGAAATAAAAATAATGGGGTGCAAAGAAGCAAAATTTATTAATTAAATACAGTAGGGAAAGAGGTAGTTTGGGCTAAATTATAGGTGGGCTATGTACAGGTGCAGTAATCTGTGAGCTGCTCTGACAGTTGGTTCTTAAAGCTAGTGAGGGAGATAAGTGTTTCCAGTTTCAGAGATTTTTGTAGTTCGTTCCAGTCATTGGCAGCAGAGAACTGGAAGGAGAGGCGGCCAAAGAAATAATTGGTTTTGGGGGTGACTAGAGAGATATACCTGCTGGAGCGTGTGCTACAGGTGGGAGATGCTATGGTGACCAGCGAGCTGAGATAAGGGGAGACTTTACCTAGCAGGGTCTTGTAGATGACATGGAGCCAGTGGGTGTGGCGACGAGTATGAAGCGAGGGCCAGCCAACGAGAGCGTACAGGTCGCAATTGTGGGTAGTATATGGGGCTTTGGTGACAAAACTGATTGCACTGTGATAGACTGCATCCAATTTGTTGAGTAGGGTATTGGAGGCTATTTTGTAAATGACATCGCCAAAGTCGAGGATCATGTCTCGCTCCATCCACCAGTCTGTGTTGCACCACAGACTGTCCAGGAGTTGGCGGATGCTTTAGTCCAGGTCTGGGAGGAGATCCCTCAGGACACCTTCCGCCACTTCATCAGGAGCATGCCCAGGCGTTGTAGGGAGGTCATAGAGGCACGTGGAGGCCACACACACTACTGAGCCTCATTTTGACTTGTTTTAAGGATATTACATCAAAGTTGGATCAGCCTGTAGTGTGGTTTTCCACTTTAATTTTGAGTGGGACTCCAAATCCAGACCTCCATGGGTTGATAATTTTTGTGTGATTTTGTTGTCAGCACATTCAACTATGTAAAGAAAAAAGTATTTTAATAAGAATATTTCATTCATTCAGATCTAGGATATGTTATTTTAGTGTTCCCTTTATTTTTTTGAGCTATATATATATATATATATATACTTATAGACACATTTCAACCCGCAAGGCGTGACACAAACGTCAGAAATAACGATATAATTTATGCCTTTCCTTTGAAGAGCTTCTTCTGTTGGCACTCCAATATGTCCATTTAAACATCACAAATGGTCCATTTGTTCAATAAATTGTCGTTATATCTCCAAAATGTCAATTTATTTGGCACGTTTGATCCAGAAAAACACTGGTTCCAACTCACGCAACATGACTACAAAGTATCTTTTATATAGTTACCTGTAAACTTGATCCAAACATTTAAAACAACTTTCCTCATCCAACTTTAGGTATTTCTAAATGTATATAATCGATCCAATTTAAGACGGGATAAACTGTGTTCAATACCTGACGAAAACAAAGTGGAGCGAGCTTGCAGGTCGCGCGCCCCAACCACAACAGTACACTAGACTTGACCCTCGTTCTGAACAGCCCTTCTTCATTTCTCAAAGGAAAAACATCAACCAATTTCTAAAGACTGGCATCTAGTGGAAGCAATAGGAACTGCAAGCAAGTGCCTTAGAAAACGCATTGAAAACCCGACCTCAAAAAAAAATACATTCCTGGATGGTTTGTCCTCGGGGTTTGTTTGTTGTTTGTTATACTCAGACATAATTTTAACAGTTTTAGAAACTTCCAAATCTACCAATTATATGCATATCCTAGCTTCTGGGCCTGAGTAGCAGGTAGTTTACTTTGGGCACACTTTTCACCTGGATGTGAAAATAGTGCCCCCTAGCCTTAAGAATTAGCCTACGTGTAAGACATTAAATTGATGTCTGTGCCCTGTGAGATGATTCCTTGAATACAATATTACATTAGGCCTAACAACAATCTACCACTTGGAAATATACAGACAATATTATACACATGTAGATCAGTGTCCATTGAAAAACAAGACAGCTTTGGTAATTGAAATTTGTCTTGTTTTATACCTGAAAACACATTTGTTGTGTAAAAGAGCACGATTGTTCCTCTCTCATTGCTTATCTGGCTGCCTGATGCACTTTCTCTTGAATTCTAGAATTGGAATTTCAGTAAATTTCCCAAATTACTAAATTGACTGAGTCACTTCAACGCTGTCACTGGGGTCTTCTTATTAACAGTTTGAGTCCTTCACCCCCACTGGGAGGTAGCCATTTCGGTACGTAAGGGATAGACACCCTTCATGAAACAACATGACAGAGGATGTTTTCCCACCGTGTTTTTGTGGAAGCCTATATGACAGACCGAGATAGCGCCTAGATAGACCTAAACAGTTGAGAAAGCCTTCCTCCTGTCCACGTAGAAGCATAACACCTTGGATACAGAGCATTGGTAAAGTATCTGTTTTTGGTCACACCACTTCTCATAAACCCACCACTTATTTCCATACAGTATGTAGAAGGGGACCTAGCACTCTGGAGCATCTCAATGACAAGAGGGAAGCCTGTCGCATCCAAATGTATCTTCTCATGGACCAGGCCCAGAGGGCCATTGTTTCCGGGTGAGGGTGTAAAATTACATTTTTTCTTAGGTCAGCAGATCCCTGCATAACGGGAGTTGACAAGGCTCGTTGTATTGCCTTGCCATCGCGAGACTACCAAGATGAGGCTGAGGGGAGGAAAAGCGTAAAGCAACGCCCTTGGCCAAGGGTGTGCAAGCTGTTCATCCCCAGAGGTGCGTCTCCTGCAGTGTGTGTGTTCTTGCAACAGGGTAGAGTGGATTACCTATGTCTTCCTTGAGAGCAAACACATTAAACTGAGTTGCTGCATAAAGGGAAGGGTTTTAGGAGCACAGATGTGCCTTTCCCATAGTGGTGGCCATATGTGCCTGTCGAACTCTGTTGTCCAACCGAGAGGAGGCAGGCCAGAACCCAGAGTGAACTGTTGGCTGCCCCTCTCTGCCGCAGGGGGTGTACTCCTAGGTCGGGCGCCCCTTCTTCCATTAGGAGGGGTAGGCCTGTAGCCACAATTCCAGGGTAGATTAGTTGAAGGCTTTACCCTCCTTCGCACTTCTGCCACATGGAGGTGACAGCCGGCATTAACAGTTCCTTCGGCTCAAGAGAAGCGTAAAGGAAATCTGCTTTCTCCCTGTCGGACAGGTTGAGTCACAAAGCTCATGGCACGGCTGCATCCTTGAACGGCACTCCTGAAGGCTCGGAGGTTGGGTCCTGTGACAACACAGATCTCATCCCAAAGGTCTGGGTCAGGCTTGCACAATCTCAAATCGATTTGCATCTCCAACAACATCAAATTGGCCTGGTAAACCAGTAGTAGAAACGTAACATTCAATGCCAGTACAGAAAGTGTTTAAGACACATAGACCTTTTGGTACATAGACGCAGAGAAGCAATGTTAACATAGCTAGCATTCGCTATGTGGGCTAGTTGCCTAGTTATTTAGGACAAAGTTAGCCAAAGGAAGCTAGCGTTATGTTGGTCTAGCGACGACCAAAAGTATGGCTCTCGGCCAATAAGCAATGTCTAGTCAACGCCGGTGAGAGATTAAACTAGTTATTCTACCCTTCCAAGTAGAAAAGCCTTTGCGGTGAGCTAGCCAGGTTAGCGAAGCCTTGCAACTAAGCTAACTAAGTCACCGCAGCCAGCCGTGTGACACTAGCTACAACTGGAGACGAAGGAAGAAAATCAGTGAAGCAAATTCTTACCCAACACAAAAGACGCGAGCTGATAACCCTGCGCTCGGCGATGTAACCTTAAACGAAAATGATGTGGAAACATTTGATTCAACCAGTGTGTGCCCAGTGGTATGGTAAAGAAAATGAAGCTGTAACTTACAAATGAGATGAATAACCGTTTGTTAGAATATGGATCATTGATAAACGATGATGTATTGTATCACCTTTGTCAATTTAACAAGATCTATCAACCTGATAGAAAATGTGTACATTATTTTAATGATTGAATTCTCTGTTTAACATGAATTCAAAAGACATTCATATTTATTTTGCACAATGTTTTGAAATACATTAAATGTGTAATATCTGTGGGATTCTGTGCTTTACATTATAGCCATTACCATATATATGATTAAATATTATCTGATGTTGGCTGTGTGAAGTATCTGCATTTCTGCACTTGAGCATCATCATGAAACAACTGCTTGCCTATTTGTGTGTGTGACAAGAACTGAGTAACATGGTGTGACCTGCATGTTGCAAAACTGTAGATAACAGCCCAGCAGATGCTTTGTCCTTCTGTTTGTATGTGACAATATTGAGCACATGGTGTGACTTGCTGTATCTTACAAAGTTGTGGTTAATCAGGTATAGGGAGGGGTGGTCATCACGAGGTTTAACTGAGCTGGAAAAATACTGAACAACACAATAGTAGGAACTGAGCAACTGTTATAACTAGGGGGTAATACCAGAACAGTGAGAATCTATACATCAACAGAGGGTGGACTCCAATAAGCGCCAAGAGGCGGGGACCAGCCTGAGCGCCTGCGATAGGCTGAGCAAGTCTAAACCACGCTCAGCCTCTACAGTGATAGGCCAACAGACGGGTTGGAACTATGTCCATCACAGTATAAGAACAACTGTTTACGTACATCCTGTCAGTTCCCTGTTCTGCCCTGCGTGGTATTACAGTGAGCCCGTATATACGAAAGTTGCATTTGCCATTTATTACTTAGCTAATAAAAGTACATAGAGTGACTCAGTGTTATAACTTGTTCTGATACCAGATTTGAATTTACGCAACCCTAACATATCAGTGCATTGTATGCTATTATGATCTTTATGAGATCACTCTTCACCAGGGAAAGCTTTACAATCACTTCACAGTATTGTTCTAGTCTATTCAAGTATTTTCCTGTTAATTCTTCTTGGACCAAGTACTATTCTATGGATATTATAAATCAGAGCAAGAATGATCTAGCAATATTCAGGGACATGCTGTGAACCACTAGAAGTCGGCTGTCCCCGCTATCTACTTGGCACAGTTCGGGTTGATGATTGGCTGAAAATGGCTGTTTTACGTGCGTGAATGACGTTTCTCTGTCCCACCATGCAGTGGGTGATGTCTAAGGAAGGAGGAGCGGCTGATATGGATACCCAGAGAGGAGAAGTCGCAGCACTGCTGAAAACACAGCTATGAAAGGGAGATACTTGGTAAGAGTTTGCCGATAACTTTTTAAAGGTCTTAGGGGGTGCAGGTTGGCTGTCAAAGTGCTAAACCAGCGGAGAGCGGTGTGACAGTTACTGTTAGCAAGTCAGTCAGACCATTGGCTATCAAGTCTGCCAGCTAAAGCCAGCCAGTGGGATTCGCTACATTCCATAGTTTCTAGTGACCGAGTTATTTGCCAACATGGTATTGTCTAGATACATATGTATTATTATTATTATTTTTTTATACATAGGTATGTTACCAACGTAGCTAGTAAAATACATTTATTTCCCCAATGGTTTTATTATTTTGCGATTACAGTCTGGCTAGCTTGAGTTCAAGTGATTTGCCCGTGACGTGCGCTCATCTGGCTAATCAGGGAGGAGTCGTGAAAAGCACCTGTCTAAATTACCTAGCTTGCTAATGAGCTAACACTCTCAAACGTGCCAGTATCAAACAGTTAACTGTTAACCGATATCCAAATATGATCCTTGCCCCCAAAAAACGTCAACGGATATTTAAAATGATCGGCCCTAATTAAGCATTCTGGTACAGTTAAGTAGTTGACACAAACTGACCAAAACGTTATTTTGTTGGCATTTACGTGTCCCAATTACCAGTAAAACATAATCAAAACGTATTTATTACACTTACTTGCTGTGCTGTTTTGTTGTTCAGTCTCAACCAGGATTTCATGATACATGTCAAGCAGTGAAGTTGCTGCTCTGTCTGTCCGGTGCCTCTTCCCCGGTTGTCACTGTCTGTTTCCATCTTGTCCAGCTGTATCTAACATTTCACGTAAACCTTGTTTATTGTCTGCATCGAAGTGGTGGTCCTTGTACCTAGCTTCGCGCATGGTGGTAAAGAGGCTGAGAGAATGCCACCGAATCGCTTATTCACAGCCCCTTGTAGAGTACTTTTACAAGTTTTAACCCCACGTTCTGTCAGCAGGTGTTTCAATGCCACGACAAAGGGTGTCGCGTCTGCTGCAGTTGATTAGTTTATTTCTCAGTCAGTTCGAATGGAGCTTGTTCGTGTGTTCAAGTTTCAAATATGTTCTCAAATGCCATTGAAATGTCAGTAGCCTTATGAGAACCAACACATTCTTGAGCATGCAATACGGCTTTCATCAGTACGAAATCCTCGTCCACCCACTGTGCTGTCAGACTCAGCATGCTCATGGGGCTGACATTGCTGGTTCAAATGTCAGTCGTGAAGCTAATAGCATTGACGCCCATAGCAAGTAGCTCAGGGATGTGCGTAGGTAGGGCAACATCTGAAAAATAGCACCTACTTGGTAGTGTGTACCTGGGCTTGAGGTGTTCGACCAGTCGGCGAAAGTCAATATCATTAACTACAGAGAATGGTTGATTGTCAAGGGCAATGAATTCCATTGTCTTGGCGTTAATGGATTTCGCCTTTGAGTTGTCTCGCTCAAATTTTCTTACTCTTTCAAATGACTGCTCCACTTGAACTTGTTTAGTTGTTGGAACTGTGCGCTTAGTATTTTTCTGCTTTTGTTTTATGTAGAGCTGTATTTTTCGTGGCGTCATTACTTAATCTACCTACGTTATATAGGTATGCACGTCAGCTTTGACATCAGTTTTGCACAATGGCGTTAAACTAGACATCGGGGCGTTGTTGGCATTTTTAGCTAATATCGCCCGATATGCTTACTGAGATATCGTGCATCCCTATTGTTTAACGTTACTCCAAATGAATGTCAGTGAATGTTATTTAACTAATCAAAACAAATAAGCTGCTGATAACCTCTCTCCACTTCTGCTCTCCTCTAACAAATATACTTTTGTAACCTGAGGCCTGTACTTTGGAGCTTCACACTTATTTGAAAAAATAAAATAAAGTACTTATCAGATAAAATCTATCACCCCAAACGTATTAGATCTAATCTAGCGTCATCTCAGATCTAAATAATCAGTGCTCTCACTCTTTATACATAGGTACCTAGTGGACAGCCACTGGTTCAAACAGTGGAAGAAATATGTGGGCTTTGACAGCTGGGACAAATATCAGATGGGAGACCAGAATGTCTACCCTGGACCAGTGGAAAACTCAGGGCTCCTTACAAGTGGTATGATGCACCACACTCAGACCTCTTTGAAGCAATATTTGTCAATCTCTGGTGTGATTAGGGGAAATGGAGGCTTCATAACATCTCTTTTACTCATCCCCAGTGTATCTGGATGAACCCACCACTGTTTTACACAGTACATGATGTTTACAGTGAACAAGATGTACCTTAACTAATATATCAAACTAAAGGCTGTTATACATGCAATGTCTATAGGCTAAGTATGACAGAAAAAGTAGGTCTATAATTGACTCTGTAAACATCAATGAAAATGGACAAGGGTAGCCTGCCTCTGATCTATAGAAAGCTGTCTGTTGCTTTGTTTTATTGTATGAGAAACTACCATTATGAGAGGCTAACACCATTGAAGCTGTCCCAATTGAATGACCCCATTATAACCCCCCCTTTAGTAAACCTTTTTTCACCACTAAACCTGGGTCATATTCATTATGGCAAACAAACAAAAATGAATGTCTGTTATTGGCCAGGTTTGGGTAGTCCTTCCATGTCAGTCCATTTTCTTCTGTTGGTTGCCTGACGAACATGACCCTGTTCTTTCTATCGTGAGTAGTTGGGGATGTTCTGGCCATCAAGGAGCACCTCATTGATGAGCTGGACTACATCCTGATCCCAACAGAAGGCTGGAATAAGCTAGTGAGCTGGTATGCACTGATGGAGGGACATGAGGCCATCTCACGCAAGGTAAGGATGGGTCACATTACTGGCTAATTATGGTTGGTGTGGTCCAATATCTTGTTTTAAATGGTCAAATAAGTAAAATAATGTTCAGCAACTGAACGGCTGAAAGAGCTGATTGGGAACAGTGCACGTAGCACCAGTGCCTCAGCGGTAATCAGATGAAAGAGAAGCTCCGTAAGATCACGGCTCAGGTACTTTATGTGAAGTGGTGAATAGTATGAGATAAAATATAATGGTCAGTACACACTTACATTTCTATGGTTGCTGTTAGGCCTGTTTGTTGATAACCTACTTGCAGCCGAAAAGCTTATTGTGGTGTGAGAGGAGTAATTGAGAAGTTTCACTGTCAAAATCTTGGATGTGTTCTATAGGGTTGGATTGATCAATACACTTCAACACAGGTCAGATTGGGACGATTGTGAAAAAGGAAAACTTTGATTTCTAGATCGATATTAAAGCCTACCCAGCTCGTAACTGAATCTCAAGCGTAAGATATGTCAATGTTTAGGCTGTCTCTCTCAGTCTTCTTCAAGAGAAACACAGCTGGACTGGTCATGCGATTTTGATACAATTTCGCTACCGGTATTCCAAATATGCTAGCTATTATTTGTAATACATGCTGTATAAGGACTTAATTGGTTTTTAAACGTAAAGTGGACCCGAGCACAGATGCTTACTGATGGAATGTTGTCCTCCGAAGATCTGTTTTTATAAAGTGGAAGTAAGCTACATTAATATGAGTTAGTTGCTTTTTGATTCAGTTTGCTTTGGGTTTAACTCTTGACAACTGACTACAAGTTAAGCCAGTAGCTCACATCAAGATTTGTTCTGCTAACATTTGTTCGGCCATTTCTAACTGCCAGCTGGGCCTACTGTACATCCGTGAGCCCAGACATGGCTTTCTGCATCTTCAAATCTGGCCAGTCATGGCATCATGACTGCTGCAGTGCTTTCCCCCCCATCGATCCTCCCCTTTTTGCCATGTATGTTGCTGGGGGTATCGAGTGGCCCTGTCCATTTCTATTTTCAGAGAGCGCTCTGGATGACTTAAACACCGCTACATGGAGCAAACTACGAGATACAACATGCAGGAGGTTTTCCTTTCTTTCTTACTTTTGGGGGTTATTTTACCGTGTTGCCAGGCGGTTGGAATTGATTTTCTGGGTTCTCTTGCTGTTCCACTCAGGTTCTCTGTGTTGAGGCTATCACCTGGGGAGTGATTCTAGTGTCCTTATTTTTTTAAATGGAGGAATGCTGACTGAGGTCAAACTGAGAGAGCATCAGTCTTTTTAAGAGTGAGGGGAGAGATGTCCTAGCCTAAGCAGAAAGGAGTGGGCGGGGTATATCTGGTCTCGTTTGTTCTTAGCCTAGCTGTTTTAGAACTTTAGAACTTGTAACAGTTCTGTCAGTTTGTTTCCTGTGAGACTTGCAACTTGCCTTTTATCTCTTATGTGGAACACATGGCTGGGCATTTATTTTATAAGGAGGGCAGTGGGTTGTGTCTGGTAGTGGGTGAATCTGACCCATGCCTATAGCTGACCCATGCCATTTCCTGGGGCATTGGCAGGTCTGTACCCTACGGTGTGGTGTAGGGCCAGCCACCAGCGGAGTTGCTGTGTGAAATGAATAGGAATGGACCCTTCAGCTGTCTCTACGCACTGGGGCTATATTAAGTGTCTCTGTGACTCGCTCCTATTAAGGGAGTTAGAAAGTGTAGCTTTTAGTTTATACACTTACAATGCTTTCGGTGTATAGGTAGGCCTATTAACTGGGTAGCCAAATTCTTAGTTTGTTTATGTTTGTCCCAAATAATGAGCTTGACTAATCTAATGCCAAATGCTGTTCTTTATTTCTTCTTTCCTTGGTGATGTTGGTGAATGCTTCTCTGTTCAATGTTGAAGAGTTTTAGCACGTTTTAATCAATCAGCAATGCATATCTTGCCCATATTGGAACATGGTCATGAGTTTAAAGAATCATTCTTATGCCATGTACAGCAAATGCTTTGAACAAAATGTCATCTGTCATGTAAGACAACTTTAACATTGTCAAGTGTTTAATTTGCGAAACAAACATTTTGTTAATATTTGAGTTGTTTTTTTTGTGCCATCTGCCATTATGTAAGACACTCTATCAACATATTTTGACAGGTGGTAGAACAGGGTATGTTTGAAGCACTGCAAGGTGGAGGTGTACCTCACAGAACTGAAGCTGTGTGAAGACGGCAACATAGACAACGTGGTCACCAGACGCTTCAGCAAAGCAGACACGATAGGTAGGAAGACACTTTTCTTCTCCCTGACAGAATGAATGGAGCAGTTTATCTTTATTTTGAAGAAACACTGGTCTGTCTCCCTCATGTACAATTTCCACCCGATTTCTGCCTGCCATTATAATGTAACAGTATGCCATTTAGCCTACGTGTTTATCTATAGCGACTTATAGTCATGCGTGCACATATGGGTATGCCTAGTCCTGGGAATAGAACCCATGCTCTACCAACTTAGCTATAGAGTACCATTATATTAATTGTACAGTCAACCTGACAAAAGTAGCAACTGGCTACTTCTCCCAGCCAGAGAATGAATTAATAAATAATTCCCGTCCATTAGCCACCAGTCATAGTGATTGTACAGGAGCACTTCACCTCTACATGACAGAGAATTAATGAGTAATATATTTGTTTTGAAATGCACAGAAGCTCTCCTTTGTTCCTCTTTGGCTCAATTCCACAAATGTTTAACCTGACATTAGGATTGTATATTTATAACCTGATGTGTTCTGTATTTTGTATTTTGACTTGTTGATTGTATACTCTGGTTCACTGTGCCCCATTGCTCTTACTTATTTGACTGATAATACTAACATCTTTTGTTCAATTTATGCAAATCCATGCCTTTTAATGGTCAATTTAAACAGTGAAATCACAGGGGAAGGTCACTGATAACTCTGTTCTGTGTTTGTCAACTTCTTATGTAAAATAACTATGCTTTTTGGCTACTGCAAAATTATGCGCTCCCACAAGAACTGCCAAAACTCTATTCTCTAAAGTGCGCACACACACAAGTAATCAACAATTACATGAGCAGGGAGTTTTACTATAAAGTAATTCATTCATCTGCTGCCTATTTATCAGAGCATGAGATTTATACACTCAATTATTCTCTGCCTTAAGTATGCAGGTGAATGAGTGTAGTTTTGTCAGTTTCATCTACACTGAGCGTACAAACATTAATACCTGCTCTTTCCATGACAGACTGACCAGGTGAATCCAAATGAAAGCTATGATCCCTTATTGATGTCAACTGTTAAATCCACTTCAATCAGAGTAGATGAAGGGGAGGATACCGGTTACAGAAGGAGTTTTAAACCTTGAGACAATTGAGACATTGATTGTGTATGTATGCCATTCACAGGGTGAAGACAAAAGATTCAAGTGCCTTTGAACGGGATATGGTAGTAGGTGCCAGGTGCACCGGTTCGTGTCAGGAACTGCAACGCTGCTGAATTTTTCACAGAAGTTTCCTACGTGTATCAAGAATGGTCAACCACCCAAAGAACACCCAGCCAACTTGACACAACTGTGGGAGGTATTGGTGTCAACATGGGCCAGTATGTTAAACGCTTTGGACCCCATGTAGATTCCATGCTCTGACAAATTGAGGCAGTTCTGAGGGAAAAAAGGGGGTGCAACTCAATATTATGGTGTTCATAATTTTTTTAATAATCAGTGTATGTGGCATGTTGCTTATTTGTTACCTTTGTCCTATAACCTCCTGTGATGCAGACACCATTGAGAAGGAGAATGCGAAAACTGTTCAGTATCCCAGACGAGAAAGAGACCAGGTTGTGGAACAAGTACATGAGCAACACGTTCGAGCCTCTGAACAAACCGGACAGCACTATACAGGACGCAGGACTCTACCAAGGACAGGTATGAAATAACTCTTGGATACCAGGCTATTTATACCTTAATGTCTCTATTTCCTGTCCTGTCATCGCAGCAGTTATATAGGGTCTAGATTATTCCAGACCATGCAAACTGACAAGGAAATTCTCTTGTTTACGAGGAATGGTGCCGGAGGGAATAGCTGCTGTTTTACTGGCTGCTAACCAATTGTGCTAGTTTATTATTATTTTTTCACTTTGATTCTAATTATTTTGTACATAATCATAAGTCTTATGACCGAAAAGAGCTTCTGGATATCAGAACAGCAAATACTCACCTCGTACTGGATGTAGATTTTTTTCTTTAATGAGTCGCACCTGAAAGATATAATGTTGCTCTCAGACGAGGCCCAAATGCTTAAAGCAAATCCAGGGAGAGAAGATCAGGGAGAGGAGATCAGGGAGAATTCATTGGCGAGTGGGGAACCTGCCTCTCCCATCCATTATATTAGCCAATGTGCCATCACTGGATGAGCTCTGTTTGAGACGATCCTACCAACGGACATTAACTGTAATATCTTATGTTTCACCAAGTCGTGGTTGAACAACACGGATAATATACAGTTGGCAGGGTTTTCTGTGCATCGGCAAGTCAAAACAGCTACGTCCAGTAAGGGGTGGGTGTATTTGTCAATAAACGCTGGTTCGCGATGTCTGATATAAAGTTAGTCTCGAGGTATTGCTCGAGCTATAGACCACACTATCTACCAAGAGTTTATCAATATTTTTTCGGAGCCGTCTATTTACCGACATAAACAAAGCTGCTCCTAGTGGTTGGGGACTTTAATGCATGCAAACTTAAATCCGTTTGACTTAGGATCTCATGGTATTTCTGTGCATTCAAATTGCCATCATTGAAATGCAGTTGTTCATTGTCCATAATGTATTTCTGCCACCATGGGGCGCTCTGTTTACAATGTTGACATCAGCAAACTGCTCGCCCACATGTCACCGTACACCTGGTCTGCGGTTGTGATGCTGGTTGGACGTATGGCCAAATTCTCTAAAACAACATTGGAGGCAGTTTATGGTAGAGAAATTAACCTTAAATTCTCTGGTGGACATTCCAGCAGTAAGCATGGCAAAACTACACTTAAAAAAAATAAAACTTGTTGTTTATGGTCCCCAGCACAAGGTGCACCTGTGTAGTGATCATAATGTAAAATCAGCTTATTGATATGCCACACCTGTCAGATGGATGGATTATCTTGGCAAAGGAGAAATGCTCACTGACAGGGATGTAAACAATTTTGTGCACAAAATTTGATTTGTTTCTTGTGTGAATTTTTGCTACTTTTATTTCAGCTCATGAAACATGGGACCAACTTTACATTATGTTTTTGTTCAGTTTAGTATCCACTGTAATTCTAATAAAGTACCTAAATATAGCCTACACATCTTAAGTGTCTGGCTCCAAAGAACAATGGCATCCGCAAGTGTCCTGCCCCCCCACCTGGGGGAGTTTACCAGAAGTAGCCTGGGCCTAAACATACATTTACAAGCAGGGATTAATCTAGACACTGGGTCACTGTAGTGGGCATTCCGCTCAATGGCAACAGCTGTTCTAGAAGATTAACAGGGATGTGTCCCAAATGGCATCCTATTCCCTACATTGTGCACACAGGACTAAAAATGAATGTCATTGGTAGTACTTACTGGTAGCTCCTTACTTAAAGTTCAGAGCAAAACATAAAATCAAAGACTTACTTTTGAAGCACACCTATTGACATGCGTTACATTACATTTTACACAGTCACTTTAAGAGCCTCAAGTTTGAGTGATGACATGCATGAGATCAGTCCTTCATTAATTGCTATGATCATTTATCTTCAATATAAGCTATCCCTTTTCCTTTTTTCTGTGCCCCCAAATGTTTAATATATAGTGGTAAAGTAACCAGGTTGTCCCGTGACTGAACAAGGTGTTAGCAAATAATGTGAGTGGTTTTGGAACCACCACAACATAGTTCACAAACTAACTTGATGAAGAAGAAAAAATATACCAGCCAATACATTTATTTGGCATAACACCAAAAACAATTATCGGCTTTGTTTATCCAGGTTTTGGATTTCCCAAATTTTTTATTTATTTTACTTTTTGTAAATCTCTTCAGGTTTTCATTCTCAATCACACCTAATAGAACATCCAATTTTGTTGTTTTTCCCACAACAATGCTCAAATCACATCATTTTGTGATCTGGGAAAGACAGTAAAACATGTTTTTGTGTGTAGTTGGCCTTTTAATTTCAATGTCAAGAGACTGGTGGTGTTTCTGCATGGCAATAGTAGAGTTTGAAACAAAATACCACCCGATAGATACAAATCATTTTGCCAGGTTAACTTTGCTGTTAATATTTCATTTGGAAAGTTTAATGAGAGAGCGATGCCGAAACATTCAATTATAAAGGCTAACTGGCACAGTGGTAGGCCCAGGCATTCCCATGCCGTTATGTCTTGAGAAAGTTGCAAGAAATACATTCATATTTCACCTTTATTTAACCAAGTAGGCCAGTTGAGAACAAGTTCTCATTTACAACTGCGACCTGGCCAAGATAAAGCAAAGCAGTGCAACAAAAAGAACAGTTGCACATGAACAAACGTACAGTCAATGACACAAAAGAAAAATATATGTACAGCATGTGCAAATGTAGGGAGGTAGCCAATAAATAGGCCATAGAGGTGAAAATAATTACAATTTAGTATTAATACTGGAGTGATGTGCAAGTAGAGATACTGGGGTGCAAGAGGGTAAGTAATATGGGGATGAGGTAGTGGGGTGTGTTATTTACAGATGGGCTGTGTACAGTGATCGGTAAGCTGCTCTGACAGCTGATGCTTAAAGTTAGAGCGGGAGATAAGGCTTCAGATTTTTGCA
The DNA here is from genome assembly GCF_002021735.2 of Oncorhynchus kisutch. Classification (NCBI taxonomy): domain Eukaryota; kingdom Metazoa; phylum Chordata; class Actinopteri; order Salmoniformes; family Salmonidae; genus Oncorhynchus; species Oncorhynchus kisutch. The sequence goes on along the minus strand of NC_034182.2, from coordinate 17,187,290 downwards.
ATTCGTTTCCAGTCATTGGCAGCAGAGAAATGGAAGGAAAGGCGGCCAAAGCAAGTGTTGGCTTTGGGGATGACCAGTGCAATATACTTGCTGGTGCTATGGTGAACAGTGAGCTGAGATAAGACATGGCTTTACCTAGCAAAGATTTATAGATGACCTGGAGCTAGTGGGTTTGGCTAAGGATATGTTGTGAGGGCCAGCCAACGAGAGGATACAGGTCGCAGTGGTGGGTAGTATATGGGGCTTTGGTGATCAAAAGGATGACTCTGTGATAGACTACGTCCAGTTTGCTGAGTAGAGTGTTGGAGGCTATTTTGTAAATTACACCGCCGAAGTCGAGGATCGTTGGGATAGTCTGTTTTACAAGGGTATTTTTGGCAGCATGAGTGAAGGAGGCTTCGTTGCGAAATAGGAAGCCGATTCTAGATTATACTTTGGATTGGAGATGCTTAATGTGAGTCTGGAAGGAGAGTTTACAGTCTAACCAGACACCTAGGTAGTTGTCCACATATTCTAGGTCAGAACCTTCCAGAGTAGTGATGCTAGTCAGGCGGGAGGGTGCGGGCAGCAATCGGTTGAAGAACATGTACTTAGTTTTACTAGCATTTGAAAAGAGTTGGAGGCCACGGAAGGAGAGTTGTATGGCGATAAAGCTCTATTGGAGGTTAGTTAACACAGTGTCCAAATAAGGGCCAGAAGTATACAGAATGGTGTTGTCTGGGTAGAGGTGGATCAGAGAATCACCAGCAGCAAGAGCGACATCATTGATGTATACAGAGAAATTAGTCGGCCTGGGAATTGAACCCTTGGCACCCCCATAGACTTCCAGAGGTCCGGACAACAGGCCCTCCAATTTGACACACTGAACTCTATCTGAGAAGTATAGAAGTCTATAACAATTTGGGTTTAAAGTGTCTCCCCCTTTGAAGAGGGTGATGACCGCGGCAGCTTTCCAATATTTGGGGATCTCAGACGATACAAAAGAGTAGATGAATAGGCTAGTGATAGGGGTTGCAGCAATTTCGGCAGATAATTTCCATATTGTCTAGCCCAGCTGATTTGTAGGGGTCCAGATTTTGCAGTTCTTTCAGAACATCAGCTGTCTAGATTTGGGCGAAGGAGAAGCGGGTGGGGGGGTTTGGACAGGTGGCTGTAGGGTGGTGCTGAGATGTTGGCCGGGGTAGCCAGGTGGAAAGCATGGCCAGCCATGGAAAGATACTTATTGAAATTATCGTAGATTTATCGGGTTGGCAATGTTTCCTATCCTCAGTGTAGTGGGCAGCTGGGAGGAGGTGCTCCTATTCTCCCATTACCCACGCAGGGAATGAGGCAGTGATCGTTGATCCTGGTTGAAGACAGCAGAGGTGTGTTTAGAAGTCAAGTTGGTCAGGATGATATCTATGAGGGTGCCCATGGTTACGGATTTAGGGTTGTGCCTGGTAGGTTCCTTGATAATTTTTGTGAGATTGAGGGCATCTAGCTTAGATTGTAGGATGACCGGGGTGTTAAGCATGTCCCAGTTTAAGTCACCTAACAGTACGAACTCTGAAGATGGATGGGGGAAGATCCATTCACATATGGTGTCCAGGGCACAGCTGTGGGCTGAGGGGGGTCTACGGTGAGAAACTTGTTTCTGGAAAGGTGGATTTTTAGAAGTAGAAGCCCAAATTGTTTGGGCACAGACCTGGATAGTATGACAGAACTCTGCATGCAGTGGATTGCAACTCCGCCCACTTTGGCAGTTTTATCTTGTTGGAAAATGTTATAGTTATTGATGGAAATTTCAGGATTAAAGCCAGGATTCAAACACGGCTAGAACTGTTAACCATGAGATTCTCATCACAAAATTGTCCAAGTTCAACTTTTCCCCTGATGCCTTGAGATGGATGAAATCATACCTTGAAGGCAGAACTCAGTGTGTCAGAGTGAGCAATGAGCTGTCGCCCACTCGTAGCTATGATGTGGGCGTGCCCCAAGGGTCAATACTGGGGCCCCTCCTGTTCAGCCTGTACATTAATGATCTGCCTTCTGTCTGTACTGGGTCTGAAGTTCAAATGTATGCAGATGATACAGTGATATATGTGCATGCAAAGAGCAAACAACAAGCTGCACAAGAACTCACTACTGTAATGGTCCAGGTTACAAAGTGGCTCAGTGACTCGTGTTTGCATCTCAATGTGAAAAAAACTGTTTGCATGTTCTTCACAAAGAGGGCAACAGATGCTACTGAGCCAGATGTCTATGTGTCAGGGGAGAAGCTCCAGGTGGTATCCGATTTTAAGTACCTTGGCATCATACTTGATTCCAACCTCTCTTTTAAAAAGCATGTGAAAAAGGTAATTCAAATAACCAAATTCAACCTAGCTAATTTCCGATTTATACGAAATTGTTTGACTACAGAGGTAGCAAAACTGTACTTCAAATCTATGATACTCCCCCACTTAACATACTGCTTGACTAGTTGGGCCCAAGCTTGCTGTACAACATTAAAACCTATTCAGTCTGTCTACAAACAGGCTCTCAAAGTGCTTGATAGGAAGCCCAATAGCCATCATCATTGTCACATCCTTAGAAAGCACGAGCTCTTGAGTTGGGAAAATCTTGTGCAATACACCGACGCATGTCTTGTATTCAAGATCCTCAATGGCCTGGCTCCCCCTCCACTCAATATTTTTGTTAAACAGAAAACCCAGACATATGGCAGCAGATCCACAAGGTCTGCCATGAGAGGTGACTGTATAGTTCCCCTAAGGAAAAGCACCTTTAGTAAATCTGCATTCTCTGTGAGAGCTTCCCATGTCTGGAATACACTGCCATCAGACACACATAACTGCACCACATATCACACTTTCACAAAATGCTTGAAGACATGGCTAAAGGTCAATCAGATTTGTGAACATGGTCCCTAGCTGCGTGTTGCCGCTCTCCATGTTGTCTGTTGTCTGTAGCTTGTGAGGTGTGGAAACACTTTGTTGCTTTTATGAATTTTGTCTTGCTGCTTTTTGTTTTATGCTGCTCTGTCTGTATGCTACGTCTTGCTTGTCCTATGTTGCTCTGTCTGTATGCTATGTCTTGCTTGTTCTATGTTGCTGTTGTCTATATTGTAATTGTTTTTAATAACCTGCCCAGGGACTGCGGTTGAAAATTAGCCGGTTGGCTAAAACCGGCACTTTTACTGAAATGTTGATTAATGTGCACTGTCCCTGTAAAAATAAAAATAAACTCAAACTCAAACATCCAGGTTAGCGGAGTGCGCTAAAGCAGTGAATAAAACAAACTTAGGGATGAGGCTTCTAATGTTAACCTGTCTAGGACTCTCGCCAACAGCCAATGAAACTGCAGGGCGCCAAATACAAATCAACAGAAATCTCATTAATCAAATTTCTCAACAGTATTAGGCACCATTTCAAAGATAAAATTCTCGTTAATCCAGTCACAGTGCCTGATTTAAAAAAATAAATAATAATAATTCTTTACAGTGAAAGCTCCACAAAATAATGTTAGGTCACCACCAACTCACAGAAAAACCCAGCCATTTTTCCAGCCAAAAAGAGGAGTCACAAAAAGCACAAATAGAGATAAAATGTATCTTCATCAGATGACACTCATAGGACTTCATGTTACACAATACATGTATGTTTTGTTAGGTAAAGTTAATATTTATATCCCAAAATCTTATTTTACATTGGCATGTTATGTTCAGTAGTTCCAAAACATGCAGTGATATTGCAGAGAGCCACATGAATTCACAGAAATACTCATTATAAATGTTGATGAAAATTCAAGTGTTTATGCATTGAACTTTAGATGCACTTCTCCTTAACTTGTTGAATCTAGGGGTCTTTTTTTAAATTTTTTAAATAACGTTCCCAAAGTAAACAGGCTATTTTTCAGGACCAGAAAATAGAATATGCATATAATTGACAGCTTAGGATAGAAAACACTCAACCTTCCAAAACTGTAAAGATATTGTCTGAGTATAACAGAACTGATATTGCAGGCAAAAGAATGAGAAAAATCCAATCAGGAACGCAGCGGTTTCTAAATAAGAGTCCCTTCCTATGCTTCCCTATTGAGCAGTGAATGGGGTATCAACGAGATTCCCTTTTCTATGGCTTCCTTAATGTGTGTAGTATCACAAGACATAGTTTCAGGCTTTTATTTTGAAAAATGAGCGTGTACAACAACATTACGTCAGTGTCCACCTGATGGCTCTTTGTATTTCTCGCGCAAAAGACAGAGGTAGCCATTTTTCCACCTGGTCTTACTGAAAAAAGCTCTGTCCCGGTTGATATATTATGAATAGATATTTGAAAAACACCTTGAGGATTGATTATAAACAACGTTTGCCATGTTTCTGTCGATATTATGGAGCTAATTTGGAATCTTTTTTGGCGTTGTCGTGACCGCAATTTCTGGTTGAACAAACGGAGCTATTTCGCCTACAAAAATAATATTTGGGGAAAAAATGTACTTTGGCTAATCTACCTGGGAGTCTCGTGAGTGAAAACATCCGAAGGTCATCAAAGGTAAACGATTTAATTTGATTGCTTTTCTGATTTTCGTGACAAGGTTGCCTGCTGCTAGCAAGGCATAATGCTATGCTAGGCTATCGATAAACATATACAAATGCTTGTCTAGCATTGGCTGTAAGCATATTTTGAAAATCTGAGATGACAGGGTGATTAACAAAAGGCTAAGCTGTGTTCCAATATATTTCACTTGTGATTTTCATGAATAGGAAGATTTTCTAGGAAGATTTATGTCCGTTGCGTTATGCTAATTCGTGTCAGATGATAACGGTCCCGTTCACGGGATGGGGTGTCACATCATTTTTTGTAGTATGTCATGTAAATTATATTCATCTCGCCCAGTATTGTAATCAAGTCTTTCCAGAAAGCATGTAGTCCTTGGCTCAGACAGTGTAATAGTGTGGGCTCAATAGCATTTCATTAGTGATATTGGCCCACACTACTACACTGATGAAAGAATGCAGAGGGTTGCAATTCCATTGCATTTGCGATAGTTTAACCAAGACACAAGACCTTGAATTGACTTATGTGTATCCCACAAAAAAAAGTTCACTGTAATAAGATAATTTTGAAGCAAAATTCCCCAAATTCCCAGGCTTAAGTTTCCGACCCTTTGCAACCCTAGACAAGATGCATTTGTTCTGAGCCACTGTCCCTAGACTCCCTGTGTGCAGTGACAGTCCTCTCACATGCTCTCACTTCTTCCCCTCTCTCTCAGCTCATTGTGCTGCATATTCTGCAGTCCCTGTGTGACCTTCAGAATGCATTTCATCTGCCCATTTCCCTTTCCCTCTCTCTCTCTCTCTACCTCCACACCCTCTCTCTTGCCTGGCTGCGACACAGATGCAAACTTCACTATTCTCATCACATCCTCCTCCAGCTATGCTCTCTACTCAGGCTACAGCAGATTCATAAGGAGACCCAATTTTGTTTCTGGTGTCCTTGGCCATAGTGGGGTTTGGAGTGTGACTGTTTGAGGTTGTCTTTTATACTGATAACAAGTTCAAACAGGTGCCATTAATACAGGTAACGAGTGGAGGACAGAGAAGCCTCTTAAAGAAGAAGTTACAGGTCTGTGAGAGCCAGAAATCTTGCTTGTTTGTAGGTGACCAAATACTTATTTTCCACCATAATTTGCAAATAAATTCATTAAAAATCCTACAATGTGATTTTCTGGATTTGTTTTTCTCATTTTGTCTGTCATAGTTGAAGCTTACCTATGATGAAAAGTACAGGCCTCATCTTTTTAAGTGGGAGAACTTGCACAATTGGTGGCTTACGAAATACTTTTTTGCCCCACTGTATATGAATACCTAATTGCATATTAAAGTAGCTGTCTATTTGGACAAGATGCATTCTGCAGCCTCAGCAGGAATTCTCTGCTGTCAGGCCCCCTCTGTCACCCCCGCTGCTGTTTTCCCTCTTTTCTCTTGAGCTCTCCATCTGTCTTTCTTGCCTTTACATCCCCTTTCTTTCCTTTACCCATCTGTCTCTCTCCTATACCCCTTCCTCTCACCCTATATCTCTTTCTCCTGTACCACTCTCTGTTCTCTCTCTATTTTGCCTCTCCCTTGCTCCCCTTTCCCGCTTTCTCTGTCTGTGTACCTCTACTTCCTGAATCGTATTCTTGCACATCGTTGTTGCTGCTGCTATAAATAGGCTATCCTGTGGTAGCAGCAGTACAGAGCACACGTCAGGGCAGGAGCAGGGTGATGCTAGGAGACAGGGCAGGGGATGGCACTGTCACTCAGCAGGGCCCGGAGAGAGTGAGGGGAGGCACTGCATAACTTCAACTGTGACTGAGGGAAGAGGCTTCTCGTTAGCTCTGTTTGACTGTATTGCGCTCGGAATGGGAAGGTCCTCGCTTACTGTTCCCTCTCCTGCATATCTGAACTGGGACTGAGATCTGGGACCAAGGTCTGGGCAAGGAGTGAGCTGAGCTACAACTGGGCTAGACCTAGGCTCTGGTTAAAGCGTTTGAGGTGAGATGCTGCTGGTGGTGGCTGAGACTTATATGGATTTTGATGAACGATGGTTGTTGAAAGCCTGGGCAGAGGATAAGTTAAGGCAATGGCAAATATTTGTGGAGCAGTAACTGTATGAGCTGTCTTACTGTAGTGAGCTAGGTTACAGGCCAAATCAATCTACTTCCTGCGCTATGGCAGGCTGTTGGTGATCACGCTAAATTCTGGAAAACAGATAATTCACTGAAGCCGGGTAATACCTCCTACTTCCCTGCCTAAGCAGTTTTCTGCATCATTACTGAAAAAGTTACGACTTATGATGCTATTAATCAGCATTTAACTCTGCTGGTATCCTATTTGAAAGAAATGTTTATCATACTGGTTTTGGCCAGTCAATTGACTCGATGGATAATCAGTCACCCTTACGTGTCTTGGTAAATGGTAGTCTCGGTTTTTATTTTTGGGCAACTCACAGAAACCGATGTTATTGCTGCCTTATTAGCAATTGACACCAAGAAGTCCATTAGCAGCTGACAATGTGGACCCATCTTTGCTTAAGTATGCAGCGCCTCTCTCATTGCTGGCACAGTAACACAAATGTTTTAATATACTCCAGAAGTGTGGACAGCAGCTTTGTTTTTACCACTCCATAAGGGTGGGGATAGTAGTGATCTTTAATTATCAACCCATTTCCAGCCTCTCCGGTCTTTCAAAAATTCTAGGATCAGTGGTCCACAAACAGCTGTTATTTTCTGTAAATTGTTTTCTTAATCAATCGGATTCACACCTAAACATAGCACCACTATTGCTAACATGCTGGTTGTAAATTATATTACAAATGCCTAAAAGAATTGTTGCCATGTCTGTTGAATAAGCTGTCCTCGATAGGGTACTGATGCTTGCCGATGGTTTCATTATCTCAATGACAACTCAGGCCAACAAATCGGAGTTCCTTGACTTACGTAAAGGATGTTTTACAATCTACAGTGTATATAAATAAATACAATTGGTAATGCTTAAAAAAAATACATTTATTTAGATGCAGATAGTGATCAGCTTTAATATTGCAGACAGATTATCAATGAGTGTTTGCATAATTTCCAATCGCCCATATTTTATAAAAATATATTTTCCTTCATTATTGTCCCCTAACCCTACCACCCCTCCCATAATTGGAGTAAACTAATGGACAACAATACTTCAATATATACATTGGTTATTCCTTTAAACGTTAAGAGCTTATGCCGCGACCGTTAGTGGTAGATGTGGTTGGATTCTGTCATTGCACTACACTATAACAAGGGGGAGTAAGAATACTGATCGATCGGTAGTCTAATCTGGCATTTAATGGAGGTGTTTTCAGTCGAGTCTCCTCTGACACGAGTTCTGCATCAGGCAACAACAAAAAAACTGTCATTGGTCCTGGAGTTAAGAGAGAACTTGGGGGAATATATTGGGGGAATTTCACTTGATGTGTGGACTGACGATTTTGGAAACAATAGGCACGGTGGGCTTTTGGTTACTCTTCCTCTAAAATCAGGGGGTAAAAGTAAGGAACTTGTCTGTAGGCCCTGCATTAAAAACCAACAATTGGTTAAAGAAAATTAAATAGATTGCAAAATAGTTGGGAATAGATTTTCGATGTACCAATTCCATGGTTTATGAATTGACACGCAATTCTTCCGTTTATTATAACCTACTGCAGGCCTAAAACCTATGGGTTTAATCTTCTCAATTGATGACTTATATTGAAGATAGGAGCCGTCTCTTAATGATTTCCGAGAACCGATCAAATCAAATTTATTTATATAGCCCTTCGTACATCAGCTGATATCTCAAAGTGCTGTACAGAAACCCAGCCTAAAACCCCAAACAGCAAGCAATGCAGGTGTAGAAGCACGGTGGCTAGGAAAAACTCCCTAGAAAGGCCAAAACCTAGGAAGAAACCTAGAGAGGAACCAGGCTATGTGGGGTGGCCAGTCCTCTTCTGGCTGTGCCGGGTGGAGATTATAACAGAACATGGCCAAGATGTTCAAATGTTCAGAAATGACCAGCATGGTCAAATAATAATAAGGCAGAACAGTTGAAACTGGAGCAGCAGCACGGCCAGTTGGACTGGGGACAGCAAGGAGTCATCATGTCAGGTAGTCCTGAGGCATGGTCCTAGGGCTCAGGTCTTCAGAGAGAGGAAGAAAGAGAGAATTAGAGAGCACACTTAAATTCACACAGGACACCGACTAGGACAGGAGAAGTACTCCAGATATAACAAACTGACCCTAGCCCCCCGACACATAAACTACTGCAGCATAAATACTGGAGGCTGAGACAGGAGGGGTCAGGAGACACTGTGGCCCCATCCGATGTCAGCCCCGGACAGGGCCAAACAGGAAGGATATAACCCCACCCACTTTGCCAAAGCGCAGCCCCCACACCACTAGAGGGATATCTTCAACCACCAACTTACCATCCTGAGACCAGGCTGAGTATAGCCCACAAAGATCTCCGCCACGGCACAACCCAAGGTGGGCACCAACCCAGACAGGAAGATCACATCAGTGACTCAAACCACTCAAGTGACGCACCCCTCCTAGGGACGGTATGAAAGAGCCCTAGTAAGCCAGTGACTCATCCCCTGTAATAGGGTTAGAGGCAGAGAATCCCAGTGGAGAGAGGGTAACCGGCCAGGCAGAGACAGCAAGGGCAGTTCGTTGCTCCAGAGCCTTTCCGTTCACCTTCACACTCATGGGCCAGACTACACTCAATCATATGACCCACTGAAGAGATGAGTCTTCAGTAAAGACTTAAAGGTTGAGACAGAGTCTGCATCTTTCACATGGATAGGCAGACCATTCCATAAAAATGGAGCTCTGTAGGAGAAAGCCCTGCCTCCAGCTGTTTGCTTAGAAATTCTAGGGACAATTAGGAGGCCTGCGTCTTGTGACCGTAGCGTACGTGTAGGTATGTACAGCAGGACCAAATCCGAGAGATAGGTAGGAGCAAGCCCATGTAATGCTTTGTAGGTTAGCAGTAAAACCTTGAAATCAGCCCTTGCCTTGACAGGAAGCCAGTGTAGGGAGGCTAGCACTGGAGTAATATCATCAAGTTTTGGGGTTCTAGTCAAGATTCTAGCAGCCATATTTAGCACTAACTGAAGTTTTAGTGCTTTATCCTGGTAGCTGGAAAGTAGAGCATTGCAGTAGTGTAACCATGAAGTGACAAAAGCATGGATTATTTTTTCTGCATCATTTTTGGACAGAACGTTTCTGATTTTTGCAATGTTACGTAGATGGAAAAAAGCTGTCCTTGAAACAGTCTTGATATGTTCATCAAAAGAGATCAGGGTCCAGAGTAACGCAGAGGTTCTTCACAGTTTTATTTGAGACAACAGTACAACCATTAGGATTAATTGTCAGATTCAACAGAAGATCTCTTTGTTTCTTGGGACCTATAGAACAAGCATCTCTGTTTTGTCCGAGTTTAAAAGTAGAAGGTTTGCAGCCATCCACTTCCTTATGTCTGAAACACATGCTTCTAGCGAGGGCAATGTTGCGGCTTCACCATGTTTCATTGAAATGTACAGCTGTGTGTCATCCGCATAGCAGTGAAAGTTAACATTATGTTTTCGAATGACATCCCCAAGAGGTAAAATATATAGTGAAAACAATAGTGGCCCTTAAATGGAACCTTGAGGAACAGCGAAATGTACAGTTGATTTGTCAGAGGACAAACCATTCACAGAGACAAACTGCTATCTTTCCGACAGAAGATCTAAACCAGGCCAGAACTTGTCCGTGTAGACCAATTTGGGTTTCCAATCTCTCCAAAAGAATGTGGTGATCGATGGTATCAAAAGCAGCACTAAGGTCTAGGATCACGAGGACAGATGCAGGGCCTCGGTCTGATGCCATTTTAAGGTAATTTACCACCTTCACAAGTGAAGTCTCAGTGCTATGATGCGGTCTAAAACCAGACTGAAGCATTTCGTATACATTGTTTGTCTTCAGGAAGGCGGTGAGTTGCTGCGCAACAGCCTTTTCTAAAATTTGAGAGGAATGGAAGATTCGATATAGGCCGATAGTTTTTATTTATTTTCTGGGTCAAGATTTGGCTTTTTCAAGAGAGGCTTTATTACTGCCACTTTTAGTGAGTTTGGTACAGAGAGCCGTTTATTATGTTCAACATAGGAGGGCCAAGCACAGGAAGCAGATCTTTCAGTAGTTTAGTTGGAATAGGGTCCAGTATGCAGCCTGAAGGTTTAGAGGCCATGATTATTTTCATCATTGTGTCAAGAGATATAGTACCTAAACACTTGTGTCTCTCTTGATCCTAGGTCTTGGCAGAGTTGTGCAGATTCAGTACAACTGAGCTTTGAAGGAATACGCAGATTTAAAGAGGAGTTCGTAATTTGCTTTCTAATAATCATGATATTTTCCTCAAAGAAGTTCATGAATTTATTACTGCTGAAGTGAAAGCCATCCTCTCTTGGGGAATGCTGCTTTTTAGTTAGCTTTGCGACAGTATCAAAAATAAATTTCGGCATGTTCTTATTTTCCTCAATTAAGTTGGAAAAATAGGAAGATCAAGCAGCAGTAAGGGCTCTTCGATGCTGCACGGTACTGTCTTTCCAAGCTAGTCGAAAGAATTCCAGTTTGGTGTGGCGCCATTTCAGTTCCAATTTTCTGGAAGCTTGCTTCAGAGCTTGGTATTTTCTGTATACCAGAGAGCTAGTTTCTTATGAGAAATGTTTTTAGTTTTTAGGCGTGCAACTGCATCTAGGGTATAGCAAGGTTAAATTGAGTTCCTCAGTTAGATGGTTAACTGATTTTTGTCCTCTGGCGTCCTTGGGTAGACAGAGGGTGTCTGGAAGGACATCAAGGAATCTTTGTGTTGTCTGTGAATTTATAGCACGACTTTTGATGTTCCTTGGTTGGGCCCTGAGCAGATTATTTGTTGCAATTGCAAACGTAATAAAATGGTGGTCCGATGGTCCAGGATTATGAGGAAAAACATTAAGATCCACAACATTTATTCCATGGGACAAAACTAGGTCCAGAGTATGACTGTGACAGTGAGTAGATCCAGAGACATGTTGGACAAAACCCACTGAGTCGATGATGGCTCCAAAAGCCTTTTGGAGTGGGTCTGTGGACTTTTCCATGTGAATATTAAAGTCACCAAAGATTGGAATATTATCTGCTATGACTACAAGGTCAAATAGGAATTCAGGGACCTCAATGAGGAATGCTGTATATGGCCAAGGAGGCCTGTAAACAGTAGCTATAAAAAGTGATTGAGTAGGCTGCATAGATTTCATGACTAGAAGCTCAAAAGTCAAACTGCATTTTTTAATTTTTTTTGTAAATTGAAATTTGCTATCGTAAATGTTAGCAACACCTTTGCCTTTGCGGGATGCACGGGGGATATGGTCACTAGTGTAGCCAGGAGGCGAGGCCTCATTTAACACAGTAAATTCATCAGGCTTAAGCCATGTTTCAGTCAGGCCAATCACATCAAGATTATGATCAGTGATTAGTTCATTGACTATAATTGCCTTTAAAGTAAGGGATCTAACATTAAGTAGCCCTATTTTGAGATGTGGGGTATCATGATCTCTTTCAATAATGACAGGAATGGAGGAGGTCTTTATCCTAGTGAGATTGCTAAGGCGAACACCGCCATGTTTAGTTTTGCCCAACCTAGGTCGAGGCACACACTGTCTCAATGGGGATAGCTGAGCTGACTAAACTGACTGTGCTAGTGGCAGACTCCACTATGCTGGCAGGCTGGCTAACAGCCTGCTGCCTGGCCTGCACCCTATTTCATTGTGGAGTTAGAGCCCTGTCTATGTTGGTAGATAAGATGAGAGCACCCCTCCAGCTAGGATGGAGTCCGTCACTCCTCAACAGCCCAGGCTTGGTCCTGTTTGTGGGTGAGTCCCAGAAAGAGGGCCAATTATCTACAAATTCTATCTTTGGGAGGGTCAGAAAACAACAAGTTTTCAAACAGCGATTGAGTTGTGAGACTGCTGTAGAGCTCATCACTCCCCCTAACTGGGAGGGGGCCAGAGACAATTACTCGATGCCGACACATCTTTCTAGCTGATTTACACGCTGAAGCTATGTTGCGCTTGGTGATCTCTGACTGTTTCATCCTAACATCGTTGGTGCCGACGTGGATAACAATATCTCTATACTCTCTACACTCGCCAGTTTTAGCTTTAGCCAGCACCATCTTCAGATTAGCCTTAATGTCGGTAGCCCTGCCCCCCGGTAAACAGTGTATGATCGCTGGATGATTCGTTTAAAGTCTAATACTGCGGGTAATGGAATCGCCAATGACTAGAGTTTTCAGTTTGTCAGAGCTAATGGTGGGAAGCTTCGGCGTTTCAAACACTAACGGGAGGATTAGAGACGAGAGAAGACTCGGCCTCAGACTCCTACTCGTTGCTTAATGGGGAAAACCGGTTGAAAGTTTCTGTCGGCTGAATGAGCGACACCGGTTGAGCATTCCTACAGCATTTCCCTCCAGAAGCAATGAGAAAGTTGTCCGGCTGCGGGGACCGTGCGAGGGGATTTATACTAACGTTACTATCTGTACTTACTGGTGGCACAGATGCTGTTTCATTCTTTCCTACACTGAAATTACCCTTGCCTAATGATTGCGTCTGAAGCTGGGCTTGTAGCACAGCTATCCTCGCCGTAAGGCGATCGTTCTCCTGTATATTATGAGTACAGCGACTGCAATTAGAAGGCATCATGTTCATGTTACTACTTAGCTTCAGCTGTTGGAGGTCCTGACGAACCATGTCCAGATAAAGTGTCTGGAGTGAAAAAGTTGAATGAAAAACCAAAAGTATAAACGGTAATTAAAAAGTAAAAACCGTAAAGTTGTCAGGTAGCAGAGCAAGGTTGGCAACAAAACGCACAGCAACACGCAAACAAGTCTGCAAGTTGTGACCGAAAATGGCATCAAAATGGTATCCAACGACTTAAATATTATTAAACCTGCTTTATATAGAATCCCCTTAGATGTTCTGTTTTTATTTACAGTAGTGATGGACAGCTGGATGTATTTTGTTTTTCACAAGCGTAGAGGGCTGTGAATACTGCAAACAACGTTTCCAGAATTAGAGGATTCTCAATTTCAAAGGGGCATTTTTCATTAGAGCAAATCTGGTCTGTGAGAATACCTAAGGGGCTTTTATAATGCAGGATGGATAACCGTTGGATAACAGCTCGGCTCTCAACTCATTAACTTGTTGAATCTAGGGGCCATTTTTTTTTGGGGGGGGGGGGGGATAACGTTCCCAAAGTAAACAGGCTATTTTTCAGGACCAGAAAATAGAATATGCATATAATTGACAGCTTAGGATAGAAAACACTCAACTTTCCAAAACTAAGGAAAAGTGCGGAATCCTAAAATCTCCAAAGCCAGAACTGGAAGAACATCTGGAAAAGGTCCACCAGGACATGAAAAGGCATGAGCAGATAATCATCCCACATGACATCCCACCTATTCAACCACCAGAATTCAATCTGGACACTGACCCTCCAAAATGGAGGGAAGTAGAGAACGTTGTCCGAAGAGCAAGAGCGGCCTCTGCTCCTGGGCCTAATGGAGTACCATACAATCTCTACAAGAACGCCCCGGATGTTCTACACTTTCTTTGGAGGCTCAAAAGGATAATGTGGCAGAAGGAAATAATACCAAAGGCATGGCGAAGGGCTGGTGGTGTGCTAATCCCGAAAGAAAACGATGCGACAGACATCAGTCAATTCCGACCAATCTCCCTTCTCAACGTCGAAGGGAAGATCTTTTTCAGTATAATAGCACAGAGGCTGTCCACTTATCTGGAAAGGAACAAGTACATTGATACATCTGTACAGAAAGCAGGCATTCCTGGTTTCTCTGGTTGCCTGGAACATACTAGTATGATTTGGCACCAGATCCAAACAGCTAAGAAGGACAAGAGAGACTTCTGTCATCTTCCTCGACCTGGCCAATGCCTTGGGCTCAGTTCCCCATGAACTCCTCTGGGAATCCTTCAACATTTTCCACGTACCAGAACCCATCACTACACTGGTAAAGGCCTATTTCCAAGACCTGCAATTGTGTTTTACAACACCTGACTTCACAACAACATGGCAGCGCTTGGAAGTAGGCATAATGGCAGGCTGTACAATTTCTCCTCTGGCCTTCACTAGTCATCATCAGGGCATCGAGATGGGTGGTCAGCGGTGAGAGAACTAAGGAAGGGCTCCGTCTCCCACCTATCCGAGCAAACATGGAGGACATGACTACACTGACCACCACTGCAGCATGCACCAGGCGGCTACTTGCAAAGATGCAGGATAACATCAAGTGGGCCCGGATGAAAATCAAGCCAAGCAAATCTCGAAGCATCTCCATAGTCGAGGGACAGCTTAAAGATGTGAGGTTCTGCATTGGAGCTGACCCGATACCAACGGTGTCTGAGCAACCCATCAAGCCTCCGGGATAAAGATCAAGTGCAGCAAGTAAGGCAGGACATCGCCGACGGTCTTGAGAATATCAACAAGACCCTACTGCCTGGGAAGCTCAAGCTTTGGTGCCTACAGTTTGGACTTCTCCCCCGGGAAATGTGGCCACTCACCGTCTATGAGGTCCCAATAACAACAGTGGAGAAGATGGAGCGAACCATTACCTCATACGTGAAGAAATGGCTGGGTGTCCCACGATGCCTGAGTAACATCGGCCTCTATGGCAAAAGGGGTCCTTGAACTACCTCTTACAAGTCTAACGGAGGAGTACAAGTGCTCTAAAATAAGACTTCAGATGACATTCAAGGACTCCAAAGACGAGACCATTAGCAAGGCTGCACCTCCCCTACAAACTGGACGGAAATGGACATCATCCAAGGCTGTGCAGCAAGCAACATCAGCCCTGAGACACCAAGACATTGTGGGGAATATCCAGCATGGAAGAGGAGGCTTTGGCCTGGCAGCAAGCAAACCAATAAGGCAACAACATCTGAACGCAGGAAGCTGGTGGTCGAGGAGGTGCGCAGACAGGAGGAGACTGCAAGAAGTGCAAAGGCTGTCTCTCTTGCTAAACAAGGGCAATGGATGCGGTGGGAAGGCCTGGAGAGGAGAAAGATCAACTGGAGTGAGCTTTGGCAAATGGTAGCAAGCAACATCAGCTTCATCATAAGAGCTGTTTATGATGTGCTTCCATCACCAAAAAATCTACATCAATGGTATGGCGAGGACTCGACCTGCCCCCTCTGCCCAGCTCCAGCGACTCTCAGTCATATAATGACAGGTTGCAAGACCAGCCTCTCACAAGGCCGCTACACCTGGAGGCACAATCAGGTCCTCAAGAGCCTGGCTGCAGCACCTGAGACCAAGAGGAGTGCAACCAATTCATTACCTCCAAAAACAAGCAATCCTGTCAAAACAACAACATTCATCCGGGAGGGACAGAAAAGGCCCAAGCATCCTCCTACGAAGCCAGAAACTGGACACCTATCCATGGCCCGGGACTGGAAGATGCTTGTCGATATTGGCCAGCAACTAATTTTTCCACATGCCACTCTACCAACCTTCGGCCAGACATGGTACTCTGGTCCCCTTCATGAAAGGCTGTGTACATCATAGAGCTCACAGTCCAGTGGGAAAACTCTGTTGAAGAGGCCTACGAGCATAAGAAACTGCGTTACACAGAGTTGGCAGCAGACGCAACTCAGCATGGCTGGAATGCAAAAGTCTGGCCAGTTGAAGTGGGATGCAGAGGATTTGTGGCTTCTTCCACCGTCAGGTTGCTTAAAGAACTTGGAATCCATGGACAGGCTCTGCGGCAGACCGTCAGAGCAGTTTCTCAAGCAGCTGAAAGAGGCAGCCAGTGGATCTGGATCAAACGGAAGGACCCTTGCTGGGCTATAACTTCATGACCCCCACCCACCCCCACCTGAGAACCCAATTCAGATCCCTCCAACTTGAGGAGGGCATATGAGGTATGCAGTCAACTGTAGGGCTGGCTCAGGGAAGAGGACACCCCTGCCTTGCATAGTCCCGTGGGACATCTTAATTGGGCATGGGACACAAGCTAAGGCTTGATCACCCTTTAGCTGGCCACCTTTGATGAGGGTGTTTAGTGATTAAAGGCTGAAACACCCACTGATTCGAAGGCACACTACTGAGGATGTGTCCCAAAATTGACATCTTAACCCAGTCTAAGAAATAAACCTCCCATGCCACTCTGTCAACATCACGGCAAATCTCATGTGAGTGCATTCCATCTATTGGCACAATGGACAGTTTTTAACATCTCGTCCCGTGTTTTATGATTCTAATTGGTGTACAGAGACCCATTATCAGCAACCATCACGCCTGTATTCGTGACACGTTGTTAGCCTTTTAAAATGATAAACTTAGCTAATTGGTCATTTGAAAACCTTTTTGTTAGCATAGCTGAAAAGTGTTGTCTGATTAAAGAAGCAATAAAACTGTTCTTTTTAGACTAGTTGAGAATCTGGAGCATCAGCATTTGTGGGTTTGATTATAGGCTCAAAATGGCCAGAAACAAAGACCTTTCTTTTGAAACTCGTCGGTCTATTCTTGTTCTGAGAAAGGAACGCTATTCCATGTGAGAAATTGCCATGAAACTGAAGATTTCGTGCCACGGTGTGTACTTCTCCCTTCACAGAACAGCATAAACGGTCTCTAACCAGAATAGAAAGAGGAGTGCGAGGCCCTGGTGCACAACTGAGCAAGAGGACAAGTAGATTAGTGTCTAGTCTGATAAACAGATGCCTCACAAGTAATTAAATAGTACCCGCAAAACACCAGTCTCAAAGTCAACAGTGAGGAAGCAACTCCGGGATGCTGGCCTTCGAGGCGGAGTTCCTCTGTCTTTTGCCCATCTTAATCTTTTTATTGGCTAGTTTGAGGTATGGATTTTTCTTTGCCACTCTGCCTAGAAGGCCAGCATCCCGGAGTCGCCTCTTCACTGTTGACGTTGAGACTGGTGTTTGCTGGTTCGTGGTAGGGCCCTTATTTCCAGGTATGGGATATTTTAATGCTACAGCATACAATGACAAGCTAGACGATTGTGCTTCCAACTTTGTAGCAACAGTTTGTGGAAGGCCCTTTCCTGTTTCAGCATGACAATGCCCCTGT
Source organism: Oncorhynchus kisutch (assembly GCF_002021735.2). Taxonomy (NCBI): domain Eukaryota; kingdom Metazoa; phylum Chordata; class Actinopteri; order Salmoniformes; family Salmonidae; genus Oncorhynchus; species Oncorhynchus kisutch. The sequence goes on along the minus strand of NC_034182.2, from coordinate 17,169,638 downwards.
GCACAAAGCAAGGTACATCAAAAAATGGTTTGTCGAGATTGCTGTGGAGTAACTTGACTGGCCTGTACACATCCCTGACCTCAACCCCATCGAACACCTTCAGAATGAATTGGAGCGCTGATGGGAAGCCAGGCCTAATCGCCCCGACCTCATTAATGCCCGTTGTGGCTGAATGGAAGCAAGTCCCCGCAGCAATTTTCCAACATGTCGTGGCAAGCCTTCCCAGAAGAGTGGAGGCTGTTATAGCAGCAAAGGGGGACCAACACTGTATTAATGCACATGATTTTGGAATGAGATGTTTGACGAGCAGGGGTGGGTGGGTGTGTGTGTGTGTACACACTACAAGACAAAGTGTGTCTCACTCACTGAACAAAAATATAAATGCAACATGTAAAGTGTTTGTCCCATGTTTCATGAGCTGAAAAAATATGCCCCAGATATCTTCCATACACACACAAATTGTATTTCTCTTTAAATTTTGTGCACAAATTGTTTACATCCCTGTTGATCAAATCAAATCAAATCAAATTTATTTATATAGCCCTTCGTACATCAGCTGATATCTCAAAGTGCTGTACAGAAACCCAGCCTAAAACCCCAAACAGCAAGCAATGCAGGTGGAGAAGCACGGTGGCTAGGAAAAACTCCCTAGAAAGGCCAATACCTAGGAAGAAACCTAGAGAGGAACCAGGCTATGTGGGGTGGCCAGTCCTCTTCTGGCTGTGCCGGGTGGAGATTATAACAGAACATGGTCAAGATGTTCAATGTTCATAAATGACCAGCATGGTCGAATAATAATAAGGCAGAACAGTTGAAACTAGAGCAGCAGCACAGTCAGGTGGAAGTTGAAACTGGAGCAGCAGCATGGCCAGGTAGACTGGGGACAGCAAGGAGTCATCATGTCAGGTAGTCCTGGGGCATGGTCCTAGGGCTCAGGTCAGTTGAAACTGGAACAGCAGCATGGCCAGGTGGACTGGGGACAGCAAGGAGTCATCATGTCAGGTAGTCCTGGGGCATGGTCCTAGGGCTCAGGTCCTCCGAGAGAGAGAAAGAAAGAGAGAAGGAGAGAATTAGAGAACGCACACTTAGATTCACACAGGACACCGAATAGGACAGGAGAAGTACTCCAGATATAACAAACTGACCCCAGCCCCCCGACACATAAACTACTGCAGCATAAATACTGGAGGCTGAGACAGGAGGGGTCAGGAGACACTGTGGCCCCATCCGAGGACACCCCCGGACAGGGCCAAACAGGAAGGATATAACCCCACCCACTTTGCCAAAGCACAGCCCCCACACCACTAGAGGGATATCTTCAACCACCAACTTACCATCCTGAGACAAGGCTGAGTATAGCCCACAAAGATCTCCGCCACGGCACAACCCAAGGGGGGGGGGGCGCCAACCCAGACAGGATGACCACAACAGTGAATCAACCCACTCAGGTGACGCACCCCCTCCAGGGACAGCATGAGAGAGCCCCAGCAAGCCAGTGACTCAGCCCCTGTAATAGGGTTAGAGGCAGAGAATCCCAGTGGAAAGAGGGGAACCGGCCAGGCAGAGACAGCAAGGGCGGTTCGTTGCTCCAGAGCCTTTCCGTTCACCTTCCCACTCCTGGGCCAGACTACACTCAATCATATGACCCACTGAAGAGATGAGTCTTCAGTAAAGACTTAAAGGTTGAGACCGAGTTTGCGTCTCTGACATGGGTAGGCAGACCGTTCCATAAAAATGGAGCTCTATAGGAGAAAGCCCTGCCTCCAGCTGTTTGCTTAGAAATTCTAGGGACAATTAGGAGGCCTGCGTCTTGTGACCGTAGCGTACGTATAGGTATGTACGGCAGGACCAAATCAGAGAGATAGGTAGGAGCAAGCCCATGTAATGCTTTGTAGGTTAGCAGTAAAACCTTGAAATCAGCCCTTGCTTTGACAGGAAGCCAGTGTAGAGAGGCTAGCACTGGAGTAATATGATCAAATTTTTTGGTTCTAGTCAGGATTCTAGCAGCCGTATTTAGCACTAACTGAAGTTTATTTAGTGCTTTATCCGGGTAGCCGGAAAATAGAGCATTGCAGTAGTCTAACCTAGAAGTGACAAAAGCATGGATTAATTTTTCTGCATCATTTTTGGACAGAAAGTTTCTGATTTTTGCAATGTTACGTAGATGGAAAAAAGCTGTCCTCGAAATGGTCTTGATATGTTCTTCAAAAGAGAGATCAGGGTCCAGAGTAACGCCGAGGTCCTTCACAGTTTTATTTGAGACGACTGTACAACCATTAAGATTAATTGTCAGATTCAACAGAAGATCTCTTTGTTTCTTGGGACCTAGAACAAGCATCTCTGTTTTGTCCGAGTTTAATAGTAGAAAGTTTGCAGCCATCCACTTCCTTATGTCTGAAACACATGCTTCTAGCGAGGGCAATTTTGGGGCTTCACCATGTTTCATTGAAATGTACAGCTGTGTGTCATCCGCATAGCAGTGAAAGTTTACATTATGTTTTCGAATAACATCCCCAAGAGGTAAAATATATAGTGAAAACAATAGTGGTCCTAAAACGGAACCTTGAGGAACACCGAAATTTACAGTTGATTTGTCAGAGGACAAACCATTCACAGAGACAAACTGATATCTTTCCGACAGATAAGATCTAAACCAGGCCAGAACATGTCCGTGTAGACCAATTTGGGTTTCCAATCTCTCCAAAAGAATGTGGTGATCGATGGTATCAAAAGCAGCACTAAGGTCTAGGAGCACGAGGACAGATGCAGAGCCTCGGTCCGATGCCATTAAAATGTCATTTACCACCTTCACAAGTGCCGTCTCAGTGCTATGATGGGGTCTAAAACCAGACTGAAGCATTTCGTATACATTGTTTGTCTTCAGGAAGGCAGTGAGTTGCTGCGCAACAGCCTTCTCTAAAATTTTTGAGAGGAATGGAAGATTCGATATAGGCCGATAGTTTTTTATATTTTCTGGGTCAAGGTTTGGCTTTTTCAAGAGAGGCTTTATTACTGCCACTTTTAGTGAGTTTGGTACACATCCAGTGGATAGAGAGCCGTTTATTATGTTCAACATAGGAGGGCCAAGCACAGGAAGCAGCTCTTTCAGTAGTTTAGTTGGAATAGGGTCCAGTATGCAGCTTGAAGGTTTAGAGGCCATGATTATTTTCATCATTGTGTCAAGAGATATAGTACTAAAACACTTGAGCGTCTCTCTTGATCCTAGGTCCTGGCAGAGTTGTGCAGACTCAGGACAACTGAGGTTTGGAGGAATACGCAGGTTTAAAGAGGAGTCCGTAATTTGCTTTCTAATAATCATAATCTTTTCCTCAAAGAAGTTCATGAATTTATCACTGCTAAAGTGAAAGTCATCCTCTCTTGGGGAATGCTGCTTTTTAGTTAGCTTTGCGACAGTATTAAAAAGGAATTTCGGATTGTTCTTATTTTCCTCAATTAAGTTAGAAAAATAGGATGATCGAGCAGCAGTAAGGGCTCTACGGTACTGCACGGTACCGTCCTTCCAAGCTAGTCGGAAGACTTCCAGTTTGGTGTGGCGCCATTTCCGTTCCAATTTTCTGGAAGCTTGCTTCAGAGCTCGGGTATTTTCTGTGTACCAGGGAGCTAGTTTCTTATGAGACATTTTTTTTGTTTTTAGGGGTGCAACTGCATCTAGGGTATTGCGCAAGGTTAGATTGAGATCCTCAGTTAGGTGGTTAACTGATTTTTGTCCTCTGGCGTCCTTGGGTAGGCAGAGGGAGTCTGGAAGGGCATCAAGGAATCTTTGTGTTGTCTGTGAATTTATAGCACGACTTTTGATGTTCCTTGGTTGGGGTCTAAGCAGATTATTTGTTGCAATTGCAAACGTAATAAAATGGTGGTCCGATAGTCCAGGATTATGAGGAAAAACATTAAGATCCACCACATTTATTCCATGGGACAAAACTAGGTCCAGCGTATGACTGTGACAGTGAGTGGGTCCAGAGACATGTTGGACAAAACCCACTGAGTCGATGATGGCTCTGAAAGCCTTTTGGAGTGGGTCTGTGGACTTTTCCATGTGAATATTAAAGTCACCAAAGATTAGAATATTATCTGCTATGACTACAAGGTCCGATAGGAATTCAGGGAACTCAGTGAGAAACGCTGTATATGGCCCAGGAGGCCTGTAAACAGTAGCTATAAAAAGTGATTGAGTAGGCTGCATAGATTTCATGACTAGAAGCTCAAAAGACGAAAATGTCGTTTTTTTTTGTGTAAATTGAAATTTGCTATCGTAAATGTTAGCAACACCTCCGCCTTTGCGGGATGCACGGGGGATATGGTCACTAGTGTAGCCAGGAGGTGAGGCCTCATTTAAAACAGTAAATTCATCAGGCTTAAGCCATGTTTCAGTCAGGCCAATCACATCAAGATTATGATCAGTGATTAGTTCATTGACTATAATTGCCTTTGAAGTAAGGGATCTAACATTAAGTAGCCCTATTTTGAGATGTGAGGTATCATGATCTCTTTCAGTAATGACAGGAATGGAGGTGGTCTTTATCCTAGTGAGATTGCTAAGGCGAACACCGCCATGTTTAGTTTTGCCCAACCTAGGTCGAGGCACAGACACGGTCTCAATGGTGATAGCTGAGCTGACTACACTGACTGTGCTAATGGCAGACTCCACTATGCTGGCAGGCTGGCTAACAGCCTGCTGCCTGGCCTGCACCCTATTTCATTGTGGAGCTAGAGGAGTTAGAGCCCTGTCTATGTTGGTAGATAAGATGAGAGCACCCCTCCAGCTAGGATGGAGTCCGTCACTCCTCAGCAGGTCAGGCTTGGTCCTGTTTGTGGGTGAGTCCCAGAAAGAGGGCCAATTATCTACAAATTCTAACTTTTGGGAGGGGCAGAAAACAGTTTTCAACCAGCGATTGAGTTGTGAGACTCTGCTGTAGAGCTCATCACTCCCCCTAACTGGGAGGGGGCCAGAGACAATTACTCGATGCCGACACATCTTTCTAGCTGATATGCACGCAGAAGCTATGTTGCGCTTAGTGATTTCTGACTGTTTCATCCTAACATCGTTGGTGCCGACGTGGATAACAATATCTCTATACTCTCTACACTCGCCAGTTTTAGCTTTAGCCAGCACCATCTTCAGATTAGCCTTAACGTCGGTAGCCCTGCCCCCGGGTAAACAGTGTATGATCGCTGGATGATTCGCTTTAAGTCTAATACTGCGGGTAATGGAGTCGCCAATGACTAGAGTTTTCAATTTGTCAGAGCTAATGGTGGGAAGCTTCGGCGTCTCAGACCCCGTAACGGGAGGAGTAGAGACCAGAGAAGAATCGGCCTCTGACTCCGACCCGCTGCTTAATGGGGAAAACCGGTTGAAAGTTTCTGTCGGCTGAATGAGCGACACCGGTTGAGCGTTCCTACAGCATTTCCTTCCAGAAACCGTGAGAAAGTTGTCCGGCTGCGGGGACTGTGCCAGGGGATTTACACTACTATCTGTACTTACTGGTGCCACAGACGCTATTTCATCCTTTCCTACACTGAAATTACCTTTGCCTAACGATTGCGTCTGAAGCTGGGCTTGCAGCACAGCTATCCTCGCCGTAAGCCGAGTACAGCGGCTGCAATTAGAAGTCATCATGTTAATGTTACTACTTAGCTTCGGCTGTTGGAGGTCCTGACGAATCGTGTCCAGATAAAGCGTCCGGAGTGAAAAAGTTGAGGAAAAAATAAATAAATATATGAACGGTAATTAAAAAGTGAAAACCGTAAAGTTGTCAGGTAGCAAAACAGGTTAGCAACAAAACGCACAGCAACTCGAAAACAAGCCTGCAAGTTGTGACCGGAAATGACGATACAATGACGATACAGCTTTTTGATCATTTCTCCTTTGCCAAGATAATCCATCCACCTAACAGATGTGGCATATTAAGAAGCTGATTAAACAGCATTTTCATTACACAGGTGCACCTTGTACTGGGGACAATAAAAGGCCACTTCAAAATGTGCAGTTTTATCACACAACTCAATGCCACATATCGCAAGTTTTGAGGGAGTGTACGTTTGGCATGCTGACTGCAGGAATGTCCACCAGAGCCGGATAATTTAATTTAATGTTAATTTCTGTACCATAAGCCACCTTCAATGTCCTTTTAGAGAATTTGACATTACAACAGCAGACGTGTAACCACGCCAGCCCAGGACCTCCACCTGCAGGATTGTCGATTGTCTGAGGGGGGGTGGGGGGGTTACGTGGGTGTATTTATTTTTATAATAAATACCTAAAAATGTTTAAGGTTTTGTGTGTGGGCACTAGCCTTTGTATTTATTAAGGATCCCCATTACTCTTCATGGGGTCTAAACAAGATTAAGGCAATTACTTAAAAATAAGCAGTACACATTATTATGCCTCTACTCTAAGTATTTATTCCTGCATTAGTTTGGTAACATCCAGTAATCTTATCCAGCCGTATGCAATATGCTAAGTCCATGTTATTTATTTATTCCTGACTGATGTTATGGATCCTCTTCAGTGTGAAAAACTCTAGCTACAGCCTTCCGCCCTACCACCCGTATAACAGCTATGAGTGCTCCGAAGGCAGGCAGAGTGAGCGGGCTGGCCTGTGTGGTCTCTCCAACCTGGGAAACACCTGCTTCATGAACTCTGCTCTGCAGGTACCATACTCTAACCCCTCAACGTGCCGAATAATGTTTGTACCATGTTTTGTGCTGCTACCATGTTGTAATGTGGTGTTGCTTCCATGGTGTGTTGCTGCTATGTTGTCTTAGGTCTCTCTTTATGTAGTGTTGTGGTGTCTCTTGTCGTGATGTGTATTTTGTCCTATATTTTTAGCCCAGCCCCCTTCCCCACAGGAAGCCTTTTGCCTTTTGGTAGGCCATCATTGAAAATAAGAATTTGTTCTTAACTGACTTGCCTGATTAAATAAAAAAATACATTAAACTGTTCACTGTCAATGTTGGTGTGTATGCATTTGTTTTAGTTGTATCATGGCAGGAACTGCTGCTGGTATTGATTGACCTTTGGCATTGTATAATACTGTTGGTTTTGGCGATTCCTTTGACTGTTGGACTTTTCATTTGGATTTGCTCATTATTCCCTGTCTTGCATATTTTACTGCTTTTTCCCCCACAACTTTTAATCGTTTTTATATATTTTATGCGTTTCTCTCATTGTTTTTCTTCAGTGTTTAAGTAATGTTCCTCCTCTCACAGAGTATTTCCTGAAAGACAAGTACAACGATGAGTTGAACGAGGACAACCCTCTGGGAATGAAAGGGGAGATCGCCAAGGCCTACACTGAGATCACCAAGCAGTCGTGGTCTGGGAAGTACAGCTACGTCACACCACGGCCTTTCAAGGTCATTTACTGTACCAGGGTTAGTCCATTTCCATTCCAGTCAATTCCAAAGGTACACTGAAATTCCAATTATCTTCAATGCATTTCAATTGGGAAAATTTCTAATTGGAATTTGGTTTACATTCTGAATTTTAATGGAATTGACCCTGTACTGTGCCCATACTAACTTCTGAAATTCACATGGTCTGAAAGTTGTTTCCTCACTTCTGCTTTGATTCTGCACCAATGTGCCCAATCCCAAATTGACCCTTAGACCCACTAGCCACAACAACTGAGTCTCTTGAGCAGTGATGATGTGGTAGAAAGAATGGGTGGGTAAACACTGATTTCCGTTCGTGGTGAATAAAGTAACGCTCCCTATACTTTCTATGTGGTTTTCTGCAATAGGTGGGTCAACGTTCATGCAAAATAGAAAAGGTGCGTGAACAGTGTTTACGTGAGTTCACCTTCGATTACACCACTGCTCTTGAGTAGATCAGAAAGTATCACAGATATAAGAAATATGGCAATAGTACATTTTTGTTAACTGACAGGCTACAGGTTGGTGGAATCTGCTATTTTGCTTCCACTCATTCAATCTCCACAAGTTCCCTAGGGGTGAAGTGTCAATTTGGAATTTCCTATATACCTGTTGTGTGTGTGTGACTCTGTTCTCCCCTCCGTCCAGACCCAGGTGGGTTGTTTTGCTCCCCAGTTCAGGCTACCAGCAGCAGGACTCTCACGAGCTGCTGGCCTTCCTGTTGGACGGTCTACACGAGGACCTGAACCGTATCAGGAAGAAACCCTACATCCTCCTTAAAGATGCCGAGGGCAGGCCTGACAAGGTCTGTTACTGCTAACTTACTGTCACTCTTTATTTCATTAGTGTAATTTGTTTTACTATTTGTCAGGGACCATGCATAACAAATACTACATTAGCTACAGTACAGTACACAGCAATTTGTCTCTGTAGTCGCAGGTAGTCTTTGCGCTCTTTCTGGCACTCAACACTCATTCGGTTAATGTTGTGCGTTGATTTCTTTCAAATCAAATCCATTTAAATGTTATTTGTCACATGCGCCGAATACAACGGGTGTTGACCTTACAGTGAAATGCTTACTTACAAGCCCTTAACTAACAATGCAAATATATTTTTTTAAGTTAAAAAAAATAGCAAGAGATAAGCGAAACCAATAATTAAGGAGCAGCAGTAAATAACAATTGTGGTTCGGAGTCAATGTGCGTGGGCACCGGTATTGAGGTAATATGTACATGTAGGTAGGCTTATTAAAGTGTCTATGCATAGATAATAACAGAGTAGTGGGAGGGGGGGGTGCAAATAGTCTGGGTAGCCATTTGATTAGCTGTTCAGGAGTCTTATGGCTTGGGGATAGAAGCTGTTTATAAGCCTATTGGACCTAGACCTAGACTTGCTGTGCGGTAGCACAGAGAATAGACTATGACTAGGGTGGCAGGAGTCTTTGACAATTTTTGGGGCCTTCCTCTGACACTGCCTGGTATAGAGGTCCTGGATGGCAGGAAGGTTTATCCCTGGTGTTGTATTCAGTCTCCTGAGGGGGAATAGGTTTTATCGTGCCCTGTTCACGACTGTCATGGTGTGCTTGGACCATGTTAGTTTGTTGGTGATGTGGACGCAAAGGAACTTGAAGCTCTCAACTTGCTCCGCTACATCCCCGTCGATGAGAATGGGGGCATGCTCGGTCCTCTATTTCCTGTAGTCCACAATCATCTCCTTTGTCTTGAGGGAGAGGTTGTTATCCTTGCACCACACGGCCAGGTCTCTGACCTCCCTATAGGCTGTCTCGTCGTTGTCGGTGATCAGGCCTACCACTGTTGTGTCGTCAGCAAACTTAATGATGGTGTTGGAGTCGTGCCTGGCCATGCAGTCTTGGGTGAACAGGGTGTACAGGAGGGGACTGAGCACGCACCCCTGAGGGGCTCCAGTAATGCGGATCAGCGTGGCAGATGTGTTGCTACCTACCCTCACCACCTGGGCACGGCCCTTCAGGAAGTCCAGGATCCAGTTGCAGAGGGAGGTGTTTAGTCCCAGGATCTGAGCTTGCTAATGATAATGCTGAGCTGTAGTCAATGAACAGCATTCTTACGTAGGTATTCCTCTTGTCCAGGTGGGATAGACCAGTGCGAAGTGCACATCTGTGGCTGTGTTGGGGCGCTATATGAATTATTGTGGGTCCAGGGTGTCTGGGATGATGGTGTTGGTCATGGCGCACATCAATCTTTCAAAGTACTTTGTGATTACTTGGTGATGAACTTTGAGGGTACTATGGTGTTGAACGCTGAGCTGTAGTCAATGAACAGCATTTTTACATAGGTGTTCCTTTTGTCCAGGTGGGAAAGGTTAGTGTGGAGTGCAATAGATTGCATCATCTGTGGATCTCTTTGGGCGGTATGCAAATTGGAGTGGGTCTAGGGTTTCTGGGATAATGGTGTTGATGTGAGCCATTACCAGCATTTCAAAGCACTTCATGTCTACGGACGTGCGTGCTACGGGTCCGTAGTCATTTAGGCAGGTTTCCTTTGTGTTCTTGGCTACAGGGGCTATGGGGGTCTGCTTGATGCATGTTGGTATTACAGACTCAATCAGGGACATGATGAAAATGTCAGTGAAGACACCTGCCAGTTGGTCAGCACATGCCCGGAGCACGCGTCCTGGTAATCCGTCGGGCCCTGCAGCCTTGTGTATGTTTACTGTTTAAAGGTCTTACTCACGTCGGCTACGGAGAGCGTGATCACACAGTCGTCCGGAACAGCTGATGCTCTCATGCATGCCTCAGTGTTGCTTGCCTTTTTAATCTCCCAAGGGATTTTATACATGGTTAAATAGAGGCTAAATGAAAATGTATGCTCTGGAATGGTGTACAGTGCATTTGGAAAGTATTCAGACCCCTTCCCTTTTTCCAGATTTTGTTACGTTACAGCCTTGTTCTAAAATGGATAAAAATATTTTTTCCTAATCAATCTACACACAATACCCCATAATGACAAAGTGAAAAGTTTTTGGGAAATTTCTGCAAATGTATTACAAATAAAAAACATACCTTATGTACATAAGTATTCAGACAGACCCTTTTCTATGAGACTCGAAATTGAACTCTGCTGCATCCTGATTCCATTGATCTTCCTTGATGTTTCTACAACTTGGAGTCCAAATGTGGTAAATTGAATGGACATGATCTGGAAAGGCACACACCTGTCTATATAAGGTCTCACAGTTGACAGTGCATGTCAGAGCAAAAACCAAGGCATGAGGTCGAAGGAATTGTCCGTAGAGCTCCGAGACAGGATTGTGGGGCACAGATCTGGGGAAGGGTACCAAAACATTTCTGCAGCATTGAAGGTACCCAAGAACACAGTGTCCTCCATCATTCTTAAATGGAAGAAGTTTGGAACCACTAAGACTCTACCTAGAGCTTGCCGCCCGGCCAAACTAAGTAATCAGGGGAGAAGGGCGTTGGTCAGTTGAGGTGACCAAGAACCCGACTGTTTACTCAGTACTTTGTTGAAGCACCTTTGGCAGCGATTCCAGGCTTATAAGTCTTCTTGGGTATGACGTTACAAGCTTGGCACACCTGTATTTGGGGCGTTTCTCCCATTCTTGAGGGGGGGTCCATTTTAGAATAAGGCTGTAACGTTACAAAATGTGGAAAAACTCAAGGGGTCTGAATACTTTCCAAATGCTCTGTACATACATTCGGGCGCTACAGCAAGCTTTACAACATGCTGCTGCTACGCCTCTGGTGGGTAGGTAACCATCTCAGAAACTGGCGCTAACTAACCTTGTACTCTGCGCTCTTGTTAAGTACTTAGCCTAATTGTGACAGATGTTGCTATAAAGAAAACTATAAAAATACATTTGATTGCTCTTTTCATTGTTTCAATGGAACCTTTTTTGGTTCTTTGACACAATGTCCTGATCTTTATATAATTTATCATTTAGCCCAAACAACTACCTCTTTCCCTACTGTATTTATTTTATTTATTTATTTATTTTGCTCCTTTGCATATATATTATGCAAATCCATTATTTTTATTTCTACTTTGCACATTCTTCCACTGCAAATCTACCATTCCAGTGTTTTACTTGCTATATTGTATTTACTTTGCCACCATGGCCTTTTTTTGCCTTTTACCTCCCTTATTTTACCTCATTTGCTCACATCGTATATAGACTTGTTTATACTGTATTATTGACTGTGTTTGTTTTACTCCATGTGTAACTCTGTCGTTGTATGTGTCAAACTGCTTTGCTTTATCTTGGCCAGGTCGCAATTGTAAATGAGAACTTGTTCTCAACTGGCCTACCTGGTTAAATAAAGGTGAAATGAAATAAAATATGTTTTCTCATTAAATGTTTTGTACTCCGGGAACACTAAAGTATTGAGTAATAACAGCACTGAGGGTGGATGTTTCTTTCTTCGAGGGGAGCATATCAGTTATGTTGAGCAGTTAGATGTTGTTGGAGTATGTCTATGTATTGAATGGTAACTGATTATATTAATATTGTGTGTTTTATGTTCTATGGTGCAGTCGGTTTGTGCATTCTGTCGTTGAGGAGGACGACACTGAGGAGACAACCCCCTCTTCTAAACAACACACTGTCAATGGCAATGCTACTAATGGGATCCTGGAGGAGGGCTCGCCCAGGTAGGTAACACACACGCTCCAGAACATGCACTCAAACGGACACACTTACACATGTGCTCACCTAAGACTGAGGAATGTTTCATATGATTGTGTATTGTGTTTCCCTTTATGTTTTGTAATTGATATGTAAATAGATATGTATAGTGTAATTGTTTTATTGATATTACGCAGGGCTCATCTGCGAAAGAGACTGTGGTCTCAGCATTAAATAAAGGTTAAATAAAAAATGTATTCCCTGTCGATAAAGCTATTCCATAAACTGATCGGCTGATCCATTCCAGGCGAGATGGAGACTGACGAGCAGGATGGAGACGACGAATCCAGTCAGGACCCAGGAGCTGCCCTCTGAGAACGACAACAGCCAATCAGAGGACTCTGTGGGTGGCGGGGACAATGAGCTGGAGAACGGGGTTGGTCCAGGGGGAGATAATTCGGGGACCAAAGGTCACCAGAACCAGATGTCTACGACGATGGAGGACAAGAAGAGATTGTTTACATTCCAGTTTAACAACATGGGGAAGACTGACTTCAGCTTAATCAAGGAGGAACCGCGGCAGATCCGGTTCAACGAGGGACACCTCAGACTCAGTGGTAAGATGGGCTTTTTGCATACAGTATGCAAATTAAGTCACAACCCTCCAATAAAGATAAAAACATGGTAACGTTATAATAACATTGTACTTATTGTAAGCACTAAGCAGTGCCTCTACTAGTTGTTAATGCACAATCAACCTTTCTCTTTCTGTTATATTCTCACCTTTACAATGAGTCTTAAAGGGTATATTGCTCTCTCCCTGTAACAGACCGGTCCTATCTCTCTTTGGACTGGGAACCAGAGGTTAAGAATAAACACTTTCATGAGGGTATCACAGAGGTAAGGCTTTCTACTCTCCTCTAACACTAGAAGCCGTTTTACCTACACTACCCTCCTTATTTATTTGGACAGTGAATATAAAATGTGATTTATTTAATTTTATTTGAGATGATGAAATATTTCATACAAGGGGTGACAGTACACAATGTCACCTTTTTATTTGAGCATATAGTCATACATATGTTTTACCATTTAGCAATGAAGTCACTATGTATCTAGTCCCCCCATTGGAATACTTTTTTGTATTTGGACAAATTAAAGTGTATTAAAGTTGTCAACAGTTTTGTATTTTGTCCCATATTACTAAACGACATCCAGCTTGTGACTCTACAAACTTGTTGGATGCATTTGCAGTTTGTTTTGGATACTTTTTTTCCCAATAGATACTGAATGGTGAAAAATGTTTCTGAACACTTCTGCATTTAAAAATTATATGTATGTATTTAACCTTTATTTAACTAGGCAAATCAGTTAAGAGCAAATTCTTAATTACAATGACTGCCTGGCTTTAGGTCTCCTGTGGGGATGGGGGCAGGGATTAAAAATATCTACTATGAAAGTGAATGGTACCATGATTATGGATATTCATGAATAAAGATGCATGAGAGCAACAAAGATCATACCCCCCCCCAAATGCTAACCATGCCGTTATTGGTAATGGTGAGAGGTTGGCCCTTTTTTGGGGGGGGTGGGGGGGAGATTTTTGTTCCTCTAACTTTCTCACTTATCATTATGACTGGTACTGTTCTGTACTGCCTCATATGAAACATTTGATCTCAAATCCAAAATGCTGGTTTATAGAAACGAGTTTACATATTTTTGTGTCACTGTCTAAATAATTACAGATGGGTTTATAGTATCTCAATTCATGTCTGACTCCTCTGCATGGATGTCTGTGTCTGTCCTAGAATAGTGTTTCCCAAACCTGGTGTGCTAGTTTATAGATCAAATAGTTGGAATGGATGGCGGTATTTGAGAAGAGGCTTGGGAAACACTGTTGTAGAATGAATGTCTCTCTTTAAGCCTTGGATGGTAATAATTGAACTAAATAAGTAATAACCAAAATCTTGCTCTGCCTGTGAACAGGACTTTGAGATGCATGAAAGCATGGAGTATAAGCCTCAGAAGAAAGCCTTCTTCAAGCTGAAAGACTGCATCGAGCTGTTCACCACCAAAGAGAAGCTCGGAGCTGAGGACCCATGGTGAGACCTAACTTCATATTGTCAAGACTAATAAAGGAAATAATGAACATTTAAAAGAATAGTTCACTCAAAATAAAAATACATGTTTTAACATGATATTAATCTCCATTAACCCAGAACTAAAATATTCTGTAATTTGGTCAGATGTGTAATTGATCCTGTCTGTCTCGGGTAGTACATGCTTTTTAAAAGAAAATGTTTTATTGTCAAATCAAATATAATAATTAATCTATCCAAGGTACTGTCCAAAATGCAAGGAGCACCAGCAGGCCACTAAGAAGCTGGACCTGTGGTCTCTGCCACCTGTCCTGGTGGTCCATCAGAAACACTTCTCATACAGCAGATACATGAGGGACAAGCTGGATTCACTAGTTGATTTCCCACTCAGGTACGGTTTTAACCAGACGGCCATACTTTTCTGTCAAAACAAGCTATAATGTCAATGAACAAGTATAATTGTGAAAGTAAAAACACTCAGCTGTTCCCTATGATTTAGAGGATTACTTCTGGATTTTGTAAGAGTAAGATTAACTCGTGGATACCATTTGTATGTCTCTGCGAGCAATTTGAAGGAAGTTGCTAACATGCATGCCCATACACTTTGTCATTGTGCTGACACAAGTTAGCATTGGCTCGCAAAACTACCTCTTAACATCCTTCATACAGGACACAGACATAATATTTTTTATCCACAAGTCCATCTAACTCTTGGGAAGTAGTTAAAGGGCCTCATTGCCGAAATCCAGAAGTATCCCTTTAAGTTGTAAATCACTTATACAAATGTTATATATCTCTTGAAGAGAAAACAAGGAATGCTCCCCCCCATGAATGGTTATTTGTGTGATTCTTTCTCCAGTGACATGTAAATGTCAGAGTTCCTGATCGACCCTAATGCTGGTCCCTGTCGCTACGATCTCATTGCGGTCTCCAACCACTATGGAGGCATGGGACGAGGACACTGTAAGTCTGATTTTAAGTATTTTTATTTGACAATTTAGTCATCAACACTAGAAGTGCAGACAACTTTATTTGAATGTAACAGTCTTATCTGAGTTGATTCAAACAAGGAAGTTGAACCAACAGTCTTAATTCCATGCTTGCTTTTAGCAGACAAATGCTCATCTTTTCATCTTGTCTTTGGGACACCTTAGATACTGCTTATGCGAAGAACAAGGATGATGACAAGTGGTACAACTTTGACAACAGCAGTGTCTCTCCAGCCAACAAAGATCAGATAGTGGTGAGTTCCATGGTCCTCTAACATCTTGTCAGATACACAGCACTGCCCAGTGTGAATTGAATGTGCACTTCATGTGTGTCTCTGTTCAGTCCAAAGCAGCGTACGTGCTGTTCTACCAGCGCCAGGACACAGTGAATGGAACAGGCTATTTCGATCTGGCCCGAGAGGAGGAGAACAGAGAAGGGGAGGAGGAGAGGAAGAGCGTCACTTCATCCCAGGGGGCCTCTGCTTCAGTCCAGAGCAACGAAGATGTAAACGACAATGTCACCATGAAAACCAACTGAGCTGGAGAAACAGAGACAGAGCGAGAGACAACAATATCCATCCTAAGCCATATCGACAGACACAGAGCAGTGGGCCAGGCCTGAGGCTGTGCACTGACCTCTGACCCCATCCAGCCCTATGAAGAGTAGGCTACAGGGGAAAATAAAAACTGAGCGGTTTGTCAGTGCTGGAACACCCAAGCAACATTACTAAAGAAATCAGGGCCTATAGATGTCTGTGGTCCGGTGACTGACCGGTCTTATTCGTGTCGCAGTGAGTCTTCTCCATGTCCATTCTACATGAATCATCCACTCTGGAGGAAAAATAAGTTAAGCTCTGTTCTGATTCTGAACAATGACATAATCCTGAAATCTAATGGATCCATTAGAAGTGTTAGGAAGGCCTGCATTACGAAGTTCAGTTCGTCATAGAATCAAGCACAGAATATCACAGTGCAGTGGTGTCGCTGCTTTGGCACTTCGAACCGATACTCCCACCCACCTGCTTTAATTTTGTTAAGTTTTTATATTTTTGAGAGCGCAATGCATTACCATACCATTTTACCATTCTTTTTAAGCTAGGCCTTGTAAATATATTTTTTTTAATGAACACTGAATTATTATTTTTATTAAGTTTTAATGATGCGCTGAAGCCTTTTTGGGAATTCGTCCTAATACTTTTATTTTGTTGCACAATCACCTCTACCCTCATTTAAAAAAATAATGAGTCTTATATTAGTGTCACGTACTGCAATTGCTTTACAAATTACTCTGAGCCAGGGTCTTCTCAGTTAAAATGCTTTGAATGCCTTTTTAAACACTGGTCAACAGAACACACATCCACACATAGTGACTGCTCTGTGTAGAGTAGGAGTGCTGATCTATGATCATTTTTGCCTTTTAAGATCATACTGAATACGGTTATATGGACAGGGAGGGACCTGATCCTAGGTCAGTCCTCCTACTCTGCTTTGTGTATGTGAGGAGGAAGAGCAAAATACATTTCATAATGTAAAACAACCAAACCAGTCATGTGGTGAACTTGCATTTTAGACACAACTAATGTACACAATATGAGCCTTGTGTTTTATTCTGCTGGTCCTTACAGTAAGTATCCTCCTAGCAGCATGAAGTCAAGTTCCAGAAACAACCCCTAGACACTTTTGTAGATCTGAAATGATCAGATAGGTGAATTTTTCGCATACCTATCACATGACAAGGTGGAGCTATTACCATATTGCTCACACCCAATTCTTTCAGATCTGCATAAGTGATTAGGAGACGTGTTTGCATATTAGGTAGGGGCTTTTCTGGGACGGACCCATCACTTTTAGGCTGTATGTTGCATTACTAGCTTTACATGGCGTCTCCTCCGCTACCTGCTCCCTCTAGAGGCTTTTTGAGATTATGAATATTGGTGATACATTAGATTTCTGTTTCTTGGTTGGATCACCTCAGCCTTAACTCTTAATCTCATATTGTAGTCTTTAGCACATTATTACGTCACGCTGTTTGTGCATGGCACCGAAACACACACACTTAAACACACTTAAACAGGACACAGACATGAGCTGAAACTCAATCATACACTCACAGGAACACTTACGTTCACACCCTCAACCCTACCTTTGCTGTTCCCAACAGAAACATACATGAATAGCAACCGCTGCTACTGGAATTCAACCTTTTTTTTTGTCAAATGCGAGAGCCCGAATGTATGCTGAATGACTGACTTGAACTGATCCACTTGTAAGGCCAGGTTGTTTTTTTGCCTCATCTTTTCTTGCTTTGTTTAAATGTGAGGGGGGAAATAGTAGAGGGTTCATTACCTTTGATAGAAATACCTGGGTACTGCTGCATGTGTCCACTCTTCCAAGGGAAAATAATGCTTCATTGTGGTTTGAGCATGGAGTAGGGTCTTTCGCTGTAGAGGGCGGGAGGGATGGGTGAAGGGTAGTATTACTGATCAGCCTGACTGGGTGAGATATGGTGATTACATATAGGATATATAATACTGTACATAAGAGTTCACTCTGTGTGCACATTTGATAATATTTATTTATTTATATGTAAGCATTAATAAAACAAATATATATATTTAAAGACATTGGCAAGACCGACGAATGTAATAGGGATTTGGCTTCATAGTCCACAAGTTCAGGGTTGTGTCCGAAATGGCGCCCTATACATCGTGCTCTATATTTTGAACACACACCCAGAATTCTTGACTGTGCTCTTCTCTTCTGGGGGATTGAATATTTTTTAAAGAGCTATTGTTCTGACTTTTTTTGTAAAGGTGAATACATTCAGTCATCCTTGCATGACAGGGTTTCCAGGTTTGGCTGCGTTTGAGTTCACTTGGGTTTTACGTTTGAAAGGTGCATGTGTATTTATACACAAACTTCAATAAAGTTGTGTAAAGCCTAGTACTCATTTTATTCTGTAAACTATTCAGAATTGCCAACCTTAAGGTTGTGTATAGATGTAACTTGATTGATAATGACTCTGATTGGGTATTCGTGCCCTAAGGATGTTAACGTATAACAGGAGCATTCCTGGCTCAACAGGGAATTTGGAAATGGAGGCCCTCTTGTGGTTGAAGCTGGACCATGACTGGATATTATGGTCTATTCATACTATACTAAAACATACTTTTGTCGGATATTCTTAAGTGTTGAAGTTCAGCGCAAACATGGATGACCATTTGATTATTTTTTAGAGACTTCAGAATGCGTCTGGCTCATTTTAGAATCACCCAAAATCGCAATGGCCAGCATTTTGCGCATGAATTGAAATACTCCCTTTCCCACAACCCAATACGAATTGAGCTGGTGTGCTTTACACCCAGTTTGACGTTAACCGGGAATTTAATCCCCAGTTGATCGCATACTCCTTAATTTTCAACACGGATCGCGGGAAGGAGCTGGAACATACTGATAGACTATGCGGGTGCGCGTGGCTGTGCCAGACTGAATTGCGCGTGTATTTTCTTAAAAGCTCAACCGCACAGATAATTGTTCTGCCTTTATGTTTTCTTTACAGCGGAGATGGTTGGCTGCTTCTTGCACCGACAATACGCACGAGAGAATATTGCATTGCTGGGCTGGATCAACCAATCACAATTATAAGGTTGTTTTGTGTGTATGCCATTTAACTGTAATGAATTATCGGATTGTGATATATCTTTGTTGTAAAATATTAATAAGCTATAACGGTATTCATTATTCTCCCTGTATTAATTCCTACGGTCTGTGATTTGACGTATTTTTCATTCGGGAACCCAGGTAGGTTGACGCGGTTGAAAACGGTACGTGGATGTTCAGTAGCTTATCAAATCAATCGTTAATGAAATATACCTCTTTGGATAAAAAAAAGAAAAAACTACTGCTGTTAATACACAGTCAAACGCTGTGTAGTCTAGGTCTAAAATGAGAACTTGGCCAAGACATGATGCAAAGTACAGCCAGGTCATTTTAGGGGAAGGGCAGTGAAGTCAGGAGACTGAGTAGGTCGGGGACTTGGGTGGGGTTTCAATTGCGTTTTACGCATGGGACGTGTTGAACGACACAGGTACTGTATAAGGAACAGTTCATTCTCATGGTCATTCTGAACCATTTGGACAGGAGGCAGACACGGATGACACAGCTGGTTTGTTCCTTTCCACTGTGCTCCGGCTGAGGTAGTAGTTTGTGCTGTTGGTCGGGTTGCGACATGGCCTGCTGTGGAGATAACTGCGCAAACTACTGCCTTGCTGGCGCGGGTGATATGCACATCAATAAACCTGGATTATTATTTTTCTGGAGCAAAAACATGTTTGGATTAAACCAATCCAAGTTACTTTTTGGCATTCTGAGTAACCATTGTAACTTCATTGCCATTCAATTAGGCCTATGTGTGTAATGTAGGCATTTTCATGACAGAAGTGTTAGCCTAAACCTTGACAGTAGAATGGCCTTACTGAAGAGCTCAGTGACCTTCATTGTGGCACCGTCAAAGGATGCCACCTTTCCAACAAGTCAGTTCGTCAACTTTCTGCCATGCTAGAGCTTCCCCGGTCAACTGTAAGTGCCGATATTGTTAAATGGAGATGTCAAGGAGCAAAAGCGGCTCAGCCCTGTAGTGATGGGTCACAAGCTCATAGAACAGGACCGCAAATTGCTGAAGCTCGTAAAAATTATGTTAATGCCTCTGGAAGCCATGTCAGCACAAGAACTCTTTGTCAGGAGCTTCATGAAATGAGTTTCCATGGCTGAGCAGCCACACAAAAACCTAAGATCACCAAGCGCCATGCCAAGCGTCGGATGGAGTGGTGTAAAGCTCACCGACATTCGACTCTGGACCATCTGGCAGTCCGACCGACATCTGAGTTTGGGCGATTCCAGGAGAATACCACCTGCCCCAATGCATAGTGCCAACTTTAAAGTTTGGGGGAAGAGGATGTTTTTCATGGTTCAGGCTAGCCCCCTTAATTCCAGTGAAGGAAGATCTTAACGCTTCAGCATACAATGATATTCTAGATGATTCTGTAAGGAGATGGTTTGTCAAGATCGGTGTGGAAGAACCCCATCGAATACCTTTGGGATAAATTGGAACGCCGACTGCGAGCCAGGCCTAATTGCACCACATTCAGTGCCCGACCTCACTAATGCTCTTGTGGCTAAATGGAAGCAAGTCCCTGCAGCAATGTTCCAACATCTAGTGGAAAGCCTTCACAGAAGAGTGGAGGGCTTGTTATAGCAGCAAAGGGGGGACCAACTCCATATTAATGCCCATGATTTTGGAATGAGATGTTTGACGAGCAAGTGTCCACATACTTTTGGTCATGTAGTGTAGGTGGTTGTCATCATCAGCAACTTGAGCACTTGTTTTTTTTTGTTCCATTCTAAATAAAGTAAAAAATATTCAAACTTGCCGTTAATTTAACATTTATCGTACTCTATTGCATCATATATAAAGACTAAAAAAGCCATTTTTATCTAAGCCTACTGGACTTGTAGCCTAGACCTATAAGCACCCATTTGATTTGACTGCCAGAGTTGTTTTAATAATACAAGTTTTTCATGTTAGTCATGATTCTCTCATGCAGTGTCTCTTCAGGTCTTTGTCACGCCAATAGTAGGGGAATAATCACATCACAGATGTGGAGGGGAGTCACGCTGTGTGCCGTCAGGAAATGCCATTAGAGAGGAGATAGTGTTACCCTCCATTTAGGCAGCCTGTGTAGTATTTCTCATTCACCCAGGTGCTCTAATTATTCACGGAGAGTGAGAATTAATGAAATAACAATACTACTACTAAGCCTACTACACATCAAATCACTTTATTTTACAGATTACAGAGAGTCAATCCTGCCAGTGCATTGCCTGTTCTCATAGAATAGACATTACATAGCAAATGTAAATTTGGAACACTCAAAATAGTATGATTTGTAACCATGCCAATGGCAAAAACTAAAGCAAGGTGGTTGGTCGGGGCGGATGGATGGATGGGTGTAAAACATGAACATCTAGCAATCCAAAGGTTGTGTGTTTGAATCTCATCATCATGAACAGCGTAGCATTTGAGCTAATTAGCAACTACTCACTACTTTGGGCTACTTTACAACTACTACCCATCCCCTTACCTAACTCTTAACCCCTAGCCTAGCTAACGTTATCCTCCCTGCTAACAGTGTTCGTAACATATTGCACTAATACCTCTACGGCCCTGAAAGAACTTCACTGGATATGTAACCTTGAAACCATATATCCCGAGGCTGCATTTATTGTAGCTGGGGATTTTAACAAGCTAATTTGAGCACAAGGCTACCTAAATTCAACCAGCACATTGATTGTTGTACCCACTCGAGCAAAACACAACCACTGCTACTCTATCTTCTGCGATGCATACAAGGTCCTCCCCCGCCCTCCCTTCGGCAAATCTAACCAAGGCTCCATCTTGTTGCTCCCCTACTATAGGCAGAAACTAAAACAGGAAGCACCTGTGCTTTGGTCAGACCGTCGTTGGATAGACCTATCGGATTCCACACTTCAAGATTAATTCGATCATGTGGACTGGGATATGTTCCGGGGAGCCTCCGACAATAACATTGACGTATACGCTGACTCTGAGAGAGTTTTTATTAGGAAGTGCATTGGAGATGTTGTACCCACTGTGACTATTAAAATCTTCCCTAGCCAGAAACTGTGGATTGATGGCAGCATTCACGCAAAACTGAAAGCGCGAACCACCACATTTAATCATGGCTAGGCGACTGGAAACATGACCGAATACAAACAGTGTAGTTTTTCCCTCCAAGGCAATCCAACAACCGAAGCGTCAGTATAGAGACACAGTTGCAATTTAACGGCTCAAACACAAGACGTATGTGGCAGGGTCTACAGACAAGCACGGAAGACAAAAAGAAAACCAGACACTTCGAACATCGACGTCTTGCTCCCAGACAATTTAAACAACTTCTTTGCTCGCTATGAGGACAATACAGCACCACCGACATGGCCTGCTATCAATGACTGGGCTCTCCTTCTCCGTGGCCAACATGAGTAAAATATAAACCTTTTAACCCTCGCAAGGCTGCCTGCCCAAACAGCATCCCTAGCTGCGTCCTCAGTGTGTTTAGGGACATATTCAATCAATCCCTTTCCCAT
The DNA here is from genome assembly GCF_002021735.2 of Oncorhynchus kisutch. NCBI lineage: Eukaryota > Metazoa > Chordata > Actinopteri > Salmoniformes > Salmonidae > Oncorhynchus > Oncorhynchus kisutch. The sequence continues at coordinate 17,147,372 of NC_034182.2, read as the reverse complement.
TCTGCTGTCCCCACATGCTTCAAGATGGCCACCATTGTTTCTGTTCCCAAGAAAGCTAAGGTAACTGAACTAAATGACTATCGCCCGTAGCACTCACTACTGTCACCATGAAGTGCTTTGAGAGACTAGTCAAGGATCATATCACCTCCACCCTACCTGTCACCCTAGACCCACTCCAATTTGTTTACCGCCCCAATAGGTCCACAGATGACGCAATCGCCATCACACAGCCCTATCCCATCTGGACAAGAGGAATACCTATGTAAGAATGCTGTTCATTGACTACAGCTCAGCATTCAACACCATAGTACCCTCCAAACTCATCATTAAACTTGAGACCCTGGGTCTCGACCCAGCCCTGTGCAACTGGGTCCTGGACTTTCTGACGGGCAGCCCCCAGATGGTGAAGGTAGTAAAAATCTCCACCCCGCTGATCCTCAACAATGGGACCCCACATGGATGCGTTCTCAGCCCTCTTCTCCTGTACTGCCTGTTCACCCATGAGTGCATGGCCATGCACGCCTCCAACTCAATTATCAAATTTGCAGACGACTAAACAGTGGTAGGCTTGATTAGCAACAATGACGAGACATTCTACAGGGAGGAGGTGAGGGCCCTCGGAATATGGTGTCAGGAAAATAACCTCACACTCAACAAAATAGAGGAGATAATCGTGGACTTCAGAAAACAGCAGAGGGAGCACTCCCCTATACACATCGACGGGACAGTAGTGGAGAAGGTGGAAAGTTTTAAGTTTCTCGGTGTACACATCACGGACAAAATGGTTCACCCACACAGACAGCGTGGTGAAGAAGGCGCAATAGCGCCTCTTCAACCTCTGAAGAAATTTGGCTTGTCACCGAAAACAGAGGTAGCCTGACTGCCATTAGGTACCGAGATGAGATCCTCAGACCCCTTGTGAGACCATATGCTGGTGTGGTTGGCCCTGGGTCCAATTGAGCACATCTGGGACATCATGTCTCGCTCCATCCACCAACGCGGTGGATGGGTTGCACCACAGACTGTCCAGGAGTTGGCGGATGCTTTAGTCCAGGTCCGGGAGGAGATCCCTCAGGAGACGATCCACCACCTCATCAGGAGCATTCAAGGCATTGTAGGGAGGTCATACAGGCACGTGGAGGCCACACACACTACAGAGCCTCATTTTGACTTGTTTTAAGGACATTACATCAAAGTTGGATCAGCCTGTATTGTGGTTTTCCACTTTAATTTTGAGTGTGACTCCAAATCCAGACCTCCATGGGTTGATGAATTTGATTTCCATTGATAATGTGTGATTTTGTTGTCCGCACATTCAACTATGTAAAGAAAAAAGTATTTAATAAGAATTTCATTAATTCAGATCTAGGATGTGTTATTTTAGTGTTCCCTTTATTTATTTAGCAGTGTACATTGTTACATACACCTCTAGGAAGAGGAACACAACTCAACTCCCTGTGGAGTGAAAGAGGTAGGGGATCGTAGGTGCGGGTAAGGATGACCAAGGCAGAGATTGGTACCATTTACAGGGAATTTATTCCTCCACATGGTAATTTGGGGAAAAGAGGCTGGACGGAACCAAAGCAAAGAAAGCCCCCTCTCCAACCCTACCTGCCTACTCACTACTTACGTAACTTAGCACCACCTGGTGCGCTAACCAAAATACAGGGGGTGGTCAGCCCAGGGGCCTGTTGCACAAAACTAGGATAAGGGATTAAGCCAGGATATCTTGGTGATCCTGGCTCAATTGATCTGTAATCCGGTTGCACTAAAGATGGATAGGGGGCAGGAGGATATGTTATGGTATAAATTACCATGGAGATTTATTCTGTGGAGCTAGCCTGCTCCAGACCAGGCTAAATTTCAGGATCTATTTAATCTCATCCCTAATGTCAGTCAGCAGTCACCACAAATGGAAACCAATAGTTATTTCACTGCTCACTATACATTGTTATCACATATAACTAGACCCACTGTGATCATTAATTTCAATGATTTTGGATAAAAAATGATTTTTAGATGATGTTGCTATTAGATAATTTACAGTTTCCCATAGACTATAAGGCTATATATAAAATGATAGAATATTAGGGCCACAGAGGGGAAAAAAACACAAGTCATAATATTGTAACCAGTTGTTTTAAAGGAGGACAGTTAAAATGACAGATGTGGGGCATTTCGTGAAATTGTACTTCAGTATGGTTTCATAAACAAAGACATGCTGATGTGCCAGAATATTAAGTATCACATTGTCATAAGTATCAAAACTGTAAAAACAATATGTAGCTTTTCTGCAGAAAGAACCAGCCTCATAAATGTATGACTTTATCCTTTTTCTTCAGTGTGGCCCTAGTACTCTGTCATATAAACAAATACACATTCCATATGAATATAAAAACACAATGTGTAACATTATGTTCCTTTATTGAATAAGGACAAAACAAAGCAGGTAAACCATCAGCTCCTTTCAAAACTGAAGTCACAGTGACTCTACAAGATGGAAAGCACAGAATCCAAGCATATTATACATACACATTCAAAGGTCTGTATATAACACACCCTGCATGTCTGCACACTAAAATAAATGCAGGACAAATCCATACACATCAACTGAACAGACAAATGAATGGATGCAGTAGCCTCCCTGCAGCCTTGTATTACACACAGTATACCGCACAAACATCATAAGAGGCCAAATTCGTCAAAAAACGAACCCAAAATGGCCACCGCAGGACATATTTAACCAAAATTGAAAGCACACATACTAACTAAAATAATTCAACACATATTGGTCCCTCAGCAGCCGACCACAGTCGTCATCAGGGAAGATTGCCGGATTGTCCCAGTCCATGGCTGGTGGCACTCTGGGGGCCCTCTCCTTCCTCAGGCAGGCCACATTGTGGAGGACAGCACAAGCCACAGTAATATCACATGCCCTAACAGGGCTGACCCTTAATTTGTGAAGGCAGTGAAAGCGTGCCTTCAGGAGGCCAAAGGTCATTTCAACTCTGGCTCTGGTTCTGGCATGGGCATGGTTGTAGGCCTGCTGTGCTTCCTGGGGGTCTGTGAAAGGTGTCAGGAGAAAAGGCTGGCAGCCATACCCCCTGTCTCCCAGCAACACACCAGAGAATTCACCTGTCAACACAAAATCTCATCATTACTACCTCATAAACACAGTGATATTCTTGACACAGCCATGATGGTTATAAATAGGGGTTGTGTGGCTTACCTTGTGATAGATTTCAGAGGCCCGAAAGATTCTGGAGTCATGGACTGAGCCAGGCCATTTTGCCACAACATTGCTGATCACACAGTCAGCATTGCAGACCATCTGAAATCATAAGATGAGGAATATTACACCAATCAATGCACATCACTGGCAATGCAGAGTGTTCGTCAATGGACAATATCAAAAAGTTATGTTCACCTGAACATTAATGCTGTGAAAGGATTTCCTATTCACAAAATCGGCCTCATGGGCACCTGAGGGGGCTTTTATCCTTATGTGTGTGCAGTCCACTGCACCAATGACATTGGGGAAACCTGTCACACAAAGTAATGAGTATCCTACTATGTGTTAACAGTTGTCCTGTAATTTGTAGATCCTCTTACCTGCAATCCTATAGAACTCCTCTTTGATGTCACAGAGTCTTCTGTGGCCAGGGAAGGAGATGAAGACATCTGCTAATGCTTTGATAGCCAGACACACACTCCTTATTGTGCGGCAAATTGTGGCCTTGTTCAGCTGTTCTGCATCCCCCACTGAGTACAGGAAGGCTCCACTAGCAAAAAAGCGCAAGGCCACACAAACCATTTGCTCCACACTCAGTGCATGGCTCCGTGCAGTGCGGTGCTTAATCCTGGGACCCAGTAGTCTGCATAGATACCTGATGCCATCTGCAGAAAACCTGTATCTTTCATATAGATGGTCAGGGAAGGCCAGTGGGTCCAACCGGTCCCTGAAGACCCTTTCTCGCCTGAAGGCTCTCCTCAGCACAAGTGCTTCTTCATCCACCACATCTCGCACGAATGGGCATGCCATTGTCAGAGCAGAAAGGAACACACAATTTTGGGCCTTCATATAGGCTAGTGGCCACACCTGGTGCTGGGGGGGTGGGCAAAAGAGGGCGATGCCTTATAACGATGACTTGGTTGTACTGATTGCTGGGAAAATAAAAATAAAGACTTAGAAAGATGCCACCGTCCTGTGTGCTCACAATAAGAGCTCATATGTCATGGCTCACTTGACTTTACGAGAATATACCTAATTTTTATTTTGAGCTGTGTCATCTTCTTGGAGCTGGGGGAGGAAAGAAAAATAATGATTAATACATTTGTGTTACAGTTAGCATACAGTGTACATTGAAGGCATATCTCACCTCCCTCTCAAGTTTTTTTATTTCAAGGTCCAGTTTCCTAATTGTCCTCTTTTTTATTTCGAACTCCAGTGCAAGATTTTCCATCTTGTACTGAATGTCTATGTCTGCCAGTTCTATTTGGCGCCGGAGGTGGTTGCCATACAACTATCTGATAGCTTGTGAGCTCTGTGAACACAATACAATTAGCGCAGCTGGAATTTGGCAGGATGTGGTGTCCTTTTATTAATACGCACTATGTTGCCAGGCTGGTTTTCCCACTGTATAGCATCTGGGTCCTGTAAAAGAAATTAGATTTTTTGATTTTGATGAGGACTCCTCACCATTGTAGAGTAAATAGTACTTTCACAGTCTTAACATGATACCTCATGCCTTCTGGAATCCAGAGAGATGGTCTCCTCCTCATCATCGTCTCCATCATGTGCTGTTGCTGCTGCACTGGGGCCTTCACCCTATCACATTTAATCGGATTCATATTGAAGCTAGTAGACAAGACATGCCAGGCCTACAGTATGCCTTTGATGGAGTACTCACTGGATCAGCATCGTCTGGTGCGTGTGCTGGTGGCTCTAACAGGAACACAGTGCTGCCAGACACTGCAAGGCAATAGGTAAACCAAAGTCAAACAGTCCAAATTGATTCAATATGAATGTGGTTGTATCCCATGTAGAGATGGAAGGACATACCTTGAATGAAGCGGGTGGCATCTTGGGAGGAACCTATGCTCGTCTCTTTCCCCCCAGGGATCCCCTCTAAGACGGGCCTGCCTTTATTTAGCTCCAAGGCCATGTCCTCTGCTGGGGTAAGGTCAGCCTTTGGTGACCCACCACCCGTGCCTTGTCTGTGGGTATTCTTTTTCACTGCTAAAACAGTACAGACAATGTGTGAGCAGGCACCTTCTGGGTACAATATATGCTTGTGCTTTGTTAAATATTAGTCAGGGACCATACCATTCTGCAGAATGTTCTTGTATTTGATTTTGACCTGCTGCCATGTCCGTTTTGGCCCGTTCATGTTTAATCTACACACACACACACATTTAATGGAGTCACACTGCAAAAAATTACTTGGTATTTTTGTCTTGTTTTCAGTAAAAATATCAAAAAATGTATCATAGCTTTATACAGTGTGATGGAGTTACTTTACACAATTTCACTCATATCTGCAGTGCATTTCAATAAAAAATTTAACCGTTTCATAATTACAGTACAACTGCATTTTTGGAGATGTGAATTAAATATTTGAATTGTAATTGTGATGTTTCAGCGGAGCGGTGAGTGTGTAATTGTGCATTACTTACGCATTCAGGCGGTCTGCAATACTTTGCCACGCTTTTTCTCTTTGCTTTATCACTGTGGCGGTGTTGCCTATCTTCTTAATTATATCTTTTACCTCCTCGTATGCCTCCATGAGGATTTGTGCTTCCGACGGGGAAAAGTACGCGGCTCTAGTTGCCATGGTAAATCAGTTAATCTGTGATCTGTGGCGGGGTCTATTTGAGTGAGCCGTGAGCGCGCACCTATCCAGGATTGGTTTCACCTGGCTTAATGAATCCGTGTCTGCTCATCCTGGCTTGGTCTTTGTGCAACCAATTAAGCCTGGACGCACATGTTTTGGCTTCATTGAGCTCAGCTGAGTCATTTATCCCGGATGTCTTAATTCTACTTTTGTGCAACAGGCCCCTGGTCTTACCTAGTGTGCTTAGACAGTAAATACTACGGGTTATGTATGCCCGCAGGCCTCTTGCCTAAGCACTCCCTAGGTGCCTTCCCCCTGGGAACAAATGAAACAGAATAATACAAACGTTAGTAAACAATTTCAAGAATCAAAACAGACCTTTGGACAAAGATACCTCCACAAAATACTTAACCAAAAAAAGTCTGAGAAACTAACTCAGGACATTAAAGACTCACTCAGCAACAACCAACATAGGACATACCAAATCTGCTTCCTGTCTGAGCAACAAAAACCTTTTCGCACTTCAGAAGGAGTCGGTAATTGAAGACAGCTGTTTCTGACGAGAGGGCGGGGTCAATCATCAATTGGGCTGACCAATCAGCTGCTTGGGGGAATTTCAGGAAGCCATCCTGAAACAATCAAACAAAACCACAACACAGAAACTGGGGAACATAACATACATCTAAGAAGTAGAAAATAAGCAACAAATAATGTCAGTTTACATTTATGTTTCACAATTGGGTTATCAAAGTAATGAAGTGGGTTATGTGTGAAATCTGTTGCTGCTGACAGGTGAAAGTTGCTGGCCGTATACTTGCGAACATGTGGCTTACTGTTCCATTCTTATGAATGCTCACAGTGAGGGCATGTCTGCATGATGCTGATGAGGGCTCCCTTGCTGGTCTTGTCTATGCTGCATGTTCGGCTGCAAACTGGACGTCTTTCAAATAATTGCGACTGGCAATCTTATGAGGTGATGTTGACTAGGAGGGCCTGTGACCGAATGGTCAATTGCATTTGTTCAAAAGAAAGGACTAAGCTTTTTGATAATGCACTTGAAAATCAAAATTAATTTTATTCTGTGGTCTTGAACGCCGTTTGGATCTTTGTGTGTCAAAAAAAAGTTGTCAAATAAGCTTGTTGACAAATCAGGACCTGAATATGACTGCACGTCACATAATAATTTAACACGTTTTACCTAGTTATTACACATTGATTACACTATCACTCATCTTTCATATGTCACTACGATTCACTGATACGTATGCTATGAGGCTGGTAGTAAAGTTTTGTCTCGCGCACCTACCGCACAGCACACTTCCCCAAGCTCTGGACAGTGCTGGTCATAAAAAATCTAGCTAACTGATGGATGCAAACAATGTTCTTCCCCCAAAACGACTGTTTCAGTAGCTATAGTTAGCAGTTAACTCAGTAAAAAAAAAAAATTCTCTCACTGTCAACTGCGTTTTATTTTCAGCAAACTTAACATATGTAAATATTTGTATTAACATAACAAGATTCAACAAATTGAGACCATAAACTGAACAAGTTCCACAGACGTGACAGAAATGGAATAATGTGTCCCTGAACAAAGGGGGGTCAAAATCAAAAGTAACAGTCAGTATCTGGTGTGGCCATCAGCTGCATTAAGTACTGCAGTGCATCTCCTCCTCATGGACAGCACCAGATTTGCCAGTTATTGCTATGAGATGTTACCCCACTCTTTCACCAAGGCACCTGCAAGTTCCTGAACATTTGTAGGGAAATGGCCCTAGCCCTCACCCTCCGATTCCACAGGTCCCAGATGTGCTCATTGGGATTGAGATCCGGGCTCTTCGCTGGCAATGGCAGAACACTGACATTCCTGTCTTGCAGGAAATCACCCACAGAACGAGCAGTATGGCTGGTGGCATTGTCATGCTGGAGGGTCATGTCAGGATGAGCCTGCAGGAACGGTACCACATGAGGGAGGAGGATGTTTTCCCTGTAACGTACAGTGTTTAGATTGCCTGCAATGACCACAAGCTCAGTCCGATGATGCTGTGACACACCGCCCCAGACCATGACGGACCCTCCACCTCCAAATCGATCCCGATCCAGAGTACAGGCCTCGGTGTAATGCTCATTCCTTCGACAAAAAACGTGAATCCGACCATCACCCCTGGTGAGACAAAACCGCGACTCGTCAGTGAAAAGCACTTTTTGCCAGTCCTGTCTAGTCCAGCGACGGTGGGTTTATGCCCATAGGCGACATTATTGCTGGTGATGTCTGGTGTGGACCTGCCTTACAACAGGCCTACAAGCCCTCAGTCCTGCCTCTCTCAGCCTATTGCAGACAGTCTGGGCACTGATGGAGGGATTATGCGCTCCTGGTGTGTTCCTGATATAACTCGGGCAGTTGTTGTTGCCATCCTGTACCTGTCCCACAGGTGTGATGTTCGAATGTACTGATCCTGTGCAGGGGTTGTTACATGTGGTCTGCCACTGCGAGGACGATCAGCTGTCCGTCCTGTCTCCCTGTAGTGCTGTCTTAGGCGTCTCATAGTACGGCGTTCCTGGTGTAACTCGGGCAGTTGTTGTTGCCTTCCTGTCCCTGTAAAGGGAAACGGTGTTTAAACCCGTTACAATGAAGATCTGTGAAGTTATTTGGATTTTTACAAATGATCTTTGAATGATAGGGTCCTAAAAAAGGGACTTTTTATTTCTGACTTTATATTTCTAGGTGTCATCTCAAATACCCCTAATTTATAAGACAGTTCTTATTTGATTAATGGTGGTCGGACCTACCTATGTGAAGCTAGCCACAATAAGGATTAGCCACAATAAAAGTCTGACATTGCCAGTGATGAAAATTAATACATATAGCGGATTTATGCCATAATTCAATAGATCATGCTAAACGAGTTTGGAATGTTATATAAATTCAACAAAAGACAACTTGCTCATTTGATCAAATCTGTTGAAATCACACTGGATGTATTAAGACTTTAGAATTGCATTGGGGGAATACTTATTTCACTGTACGGCTTTACCTATGGATTGTGGATCAATGACATTGGGTATCAGTCTACTCAGTGACACACAGAGAACATTAGCGTCGTAGCTCTTATTGCGGGACTCTGACACAACTGAATTGAGCCACATTTATTGTACCAGTCAAACTACTATGTGTTTTGAACACTATTCCAGAGGAAAAACAATACAACATGGATGTTATGGAGTCTGATAACTCTGAGGACATGGGGAAAAAAACACTTGGTTATTGAATTGACTGATACCCAAGGATTGGGGATCAATGAAATGGGGTAAGGCTGTACAGTGCAATATGATTGTCAGTACGCACAATAGGCTGACTGGGGAGGTGATTTCCCACAGTCAAAGTCTCTTATAAGAGCTATGACGTGAATATTTGCGTAAGCTCTTCACAGTTGTGTTCTGTGTGTGTCCCTGAGTAGACTGATACCCCATTTCATTGCTCCACATTACAACACTCCAACCTTGTTTAATAACATCTGGTCTAAATATGGCATGATTGCACCAAAAGTAAACATTCTTCGTCATTTTCAAAAAGGGTCTTATTTTGAAGGCCAACCGCAAATTCTACTATTGTGGCTGGCTTCAAAACACAACGTCAAGCCTCACTAGCAGGAGGAGGCTAGCTAGCTGCTCATAATGTTAGCTTTGGGCAACAGGGTTAAGTAGCTAGCTAGCTATTTATTTTCATGAACTGAAGTCAACAACACGTGGCTACTTAGCTAATACTTGCTCACATGGATTCCTAAATCATTGTTAAGAATATTGAACATGACTGCAGTTTCTACTGGTCATTGTTTTCAGGCTGGTTGCATTGGTGCTAGCTAGGTACCAAGCTAAAGGCAAAGCTTGCTAGCTACCGCAGAAGTTGCTAATAACATCTGTACCAAAAATATTTGTTAACATTTTTGATCCTGATCTTATTTCAAATGCTCACACAGACGTTTTCCTATTCGGTCGAACAAATAACTGAAGACTGATAGTTTTATCAAAGATTCTCTGTAATTAGTTATTATGCGATTAGACTGATTAATCATGTAACCGTAATTACTAGGAAGTCGGGTCACCAAGGAAATATTTTCAGATTAAAGTTATCATTTCCTAAAATATCTTTTCAGATATTTTATCTGATCAATTAGTCTTCGAATTAATTCATTATTTACTTTACCTCACGTTAGTCTCATTCCAAACCTTGTAAATTGTTGGTTATCTGCACGAACCCAGTCTTCACTATGAGTCATCCATACATCAATTGTCTTAAATAATTTATTTATTACTAACTAAGTAATTCACAGAAATGCATAAACAAACAAACAAACTAGGTAAATGTGGTTACATGAAATGATAGGCGAATGTGCCCTAGTGGGCTAAACCGGCATCGCGGCTTGTTAGACAAAAGGGAAGTGGGGGTCGACTAAGAAGTCACTACAGAGTGATAATTATAACAATTGAAATGCAAATTCTTTGCACATGAACGCTCACTCATTCGGGAACAATTGCAATCAATATATATATTTACGCTCAGTGTGTCGTCTTGATCGCTGGTGAAAAGTTTGTGGGTTTTGGTTAGAGTGGATTGTTCAGTGACATTCATTAGTTTCGTTATAGAATGGATGTTTCGGCGGTTGTCGTTCTTCACGTTCAATGATACCGAATTCCTAGCTGCAGACTAGTAATTAATATCAAAGACTTGTTCTTATTCTGTCGGTATCGATAGTCTGAGTTTAACCATGTGGTATGGTTAAAAGATTCAGCAATGGTCTACAACCTTTGTCTCATCCTAATGGAGAACAACATGGTCTGCAACCTTTAGCCATCTCGTAATTGAGGTAAACTCGGTCTGCTGATCGAAAACCCGAGTGGGGTTTTTATTTGGAAGGGCCGAAGAGGGCTGTCCCAGGATGTCTGACCCTAACTGGGCTCAGGGGCGGTCCTCTGATTTAGTTCAAATCAAAAGGGAATTGTATTTTTCTTCATTAAACAGTCCAAAATCATATTGCACAATTATACAAACAGTATCATACTCACTCATTCATCTTATACAACAATTAGATGTAAAACCTCATATCTGAGGCTATTATATAAACAGCGTTATGGTAATGTGGCCACACCATCTCCCATGAGCTTCCCAAGTTGTGAGAAACGGACCAGTTCGTAGCTGGATTCTTCACCGACCTTTTATACTTTCTCTGGAACATGAAATTTGTTCATACCTCAAGTTCTGTGAGGTGGAAGAAATTCCTTTGTGCTCCATGAAAATCTACTCTCTATTAGAGGTCGACAGATTATGATTTTTCAACGCCCATACCGATACCGATTATTGGAGGACCAAAAAAGCCGATACCGATTAATCGGCCAATTTAAAAAATATATATATATTTTTTAAATGTATTTGTAATAATGACAATTACAACAATACTGAATTAACACTTATTTTAACTTAATATAATACATCAATAAAATCATTTTAGCCTCAAGTAGATAATGAAACATGTTCAATTTGGTTTAAATAATGCAAAAACAAAGTGTTGGAGAAGAATGTAAAAGTGCAATATGTGCTATGTAAGAAAGCTAATGTTTCAGTACCTTGCTCAGAACATGAGATCATATGAAAGCTGGTGGTTCCTTTTAACATGAGTTCCCAGGTAAGAAGTTTTAGGTTGTAGTTATTATAGGACTATTTCCCTCTATACCATTTGTATTTCATTAACCTTTGACTATTGGATGTTCTTATAGGCACTTTAGTATTGCCAGTGTAACAGTATAGCTTCCGTCTCGCTCCTGCCTGGGCTTGAACCAGCAACACAACGACAACAGCCACCACATCAAAGCAGCGTTACCCATGCAGAGCAAGGGAAACAACCACCCCAAGGCTCAGAGCGAGTGAAGTTTGAAACGCTATTAGCGCGCGCTAACTAGCCAGCCATTTCACTTCGGTCACACCAGCCTCATCTCGGGAGTTGATAGGTTTGAAGTCATAAACAGCGCAATGCTTGACGCACAAGAAGAGCTGCTGGCAAAATGCATGAAAGTGCTGTTTGAACGAATGTTTATGCTCCTGCTTCTGCCTACCACTGCTCAGTCAGATACTTAGATGCTTGTATGCTAAATCAGATTATATGCAACACAGGACACGCTAGATAATATCTAGTAATATCAACCATGTGTAGTTAACTAGTGATTATGATTGATTGTTTTTATAAGATAAGTTCAATGCTAGCTAGCAACTAACCTTGGCTTACTGCATTTGCGTAACAGGCAATCTCCTTGTGGAGTGCAACGAGAGAGAGGCAGGTCGTTATTGCGTTGGACTAGTTAACTGTAAGGTTACAAGATTGGATCCCCCGAGCTGACAAGGTGAAAATCTGTCTTTCTGCCCCTGAACGAGGCAGTTAACCCACCCTTCCTAGGCCGTCATTGAAAATAAGAATGTGTTCTTAACTGACTTGCCTAGTTAAATAGAGATTAAATAAAGGTGTAAAAATAATACCCAAAGAGGCCAACGTCATGACACTAGACATGGCTTTCACTTTGAAGGCTAATGTGTCTGTTTAGTCTAAATTACACTAACTTAGAGTAGCATGGAAATACGATGACATTGCTAAATTAGTCAAATAATTAGTAAGAAACAACTTCCATATTAGGATGTTGTCAAATGTATTTTAGAGATGCTACCATTACTGTTACTAGCAAAGCTCTAGCAAAAAATATCTAGCAATGCTAGTGCTAGCTAAAATACAGTGGTCCCCTCAGTCTTCATTAGCTGGCTGAAGTTCTACTGCATCTTAAGTCAATCTGGCTACTTCACAATCATGACAAAAGGTTTTCCCTCCAATTATTTGCCTTCTTTGAAGTGTTATCGTGTTTCCCATCCAAATCCGAGTTGTACTGGGGTAGGCTAATGTCAGCCAGGTAACGTTAGCTTGCTAGGTAAAAAGCTAATTTCAGCTATTTTTTTTTCTTCATTTCATTTCACCTTTATTTAACCAGGTAAGCTAGTTGAGAACAAGTTCTCATTTGCAACTGCGACCTGGCCAAGATAAAGCATAGCAGTGTGAGCAGACAACAAAGAGTTACACATGGAGTAAACAATTAACAAGTCAATAACACAGTAGAAAACAAAGGGGGAGTCTATATACAATGTGTGCAAAAGGCATGAGGAGGTAGGCAAATAATTACAATTTTGCAGATTAACACTGGAGTGATGAATGATCAGATGGTCATGTACAGGTAGAGATATTGGTGTGCAAAAGAGCAGAAAAGTAAATAAATAAAAACAGTATGGGGATGAGGTAGGTGAAAAAGGGTGGGCTATTTACCAATAGACTATGTACAGCTGCAGCGATCGGTTAGCTGCTCAGATAGCTGATGTTTGAAGTTGGTGAGGGAGATAAAAGTCTCCAACTTCAGCGATTTTTGCAATTCGTTCCAGTCACAGGCAGCAGAGTACTGGAACGAAAGGCGGCCAAATGAGGTGTTGGCTTTAGGGATGATCAGTGAGATACACCTGCTGGAGCGCGTGCTACAGATGGGTGTTGCCATCGTGACCAGTGAGCTGAGATAAGGCGGAGCTTTACCTAGCATGGACTTGTAGATGACCTGGAGCCAGTGGGTCTGGCGACGAATATGTAGCGAGGGCCAGCCGACTAGAGCATACAAGTCGCAGTGGTGGGTGGTATAAGGTGCTTTAGTGACAAAACGGATGGCACTGTGATAAATTGCATCCAGTTTGCTGAGTATGCAGCTTGCCTATGCTAGTGATTATAATAAATTATTATAAAAATAGACTTAACCATATACATAACCAGCAGTCTATGGTCTAGCTACTGGTATGCTCACCGCCACTGTGGCCCAACAACCTATTCCTAATGATAGGAATGGCAGGGCATGCAAACTCTGGTTGTTGGCTGTGCATCCTGCTGGAAGCATGCATTGCATGGTCAATCTGTATAGGGCTTTTCAGTCTCAAGCGGCCGTGATCCTTTGAACGTGTTGGGGGCGATGAAACAATGGAGCCCAATCAATGAAGGCAAGCGACGTGTGAGGAGGGGCGATTTGCATGTGGAGCTTGGCAAAAGGGGGCATGATTTGTTGACATACTTGTTATCCAAACCCAACCTTCATTTACTCGTGACGCGCTAAGGTTTCAAAATATTAGATGCAACTGACTTTATGACCAAAATTATCGGATTTACACTTTAATCAATTTTGACGCTAGAATACATATTTCTGACTCACATTGATGCCACATAGGCCGTTTTCAAAGGGATGAGTTGTTTTTTAGGGGCAGTATCTCTATAAATGAATCACTACCTAATATAAACATGGCGTTTATTGGTGGTATATTGTACAGAACACAACAGCCACCCCTTTTCTCTTTTTGTTTAATTTTATTATTTATTTAGCTCAGTTAGAGGGATCTTGTCACGTCTGCTCTCGCTCTTCCCTTCCCATGGCGCTTGAGGGTGCCAGATTACCCTGCATCACACCCTCCTGCCATCCATCACTCACACCTGCCCTCCCTCGTCACTCGCATCAGCGTTTATTGGACTCACCTGGTCTTACTTATCACTTGTTATTTCCTCCCCTATATTTGTCAGTTCCCCAGCTCTGTTCCCCGCTGCTGCATTGATTGTCTTTTGTCTTAGGCACAGCATCAGCAAACAGAAACTGTCTCGTTATATGTCCGTCATTTATTAAATGTTACTCCCTGTACCTGCTTCATCTCTCCAGCGTCATTCCATGTGACAGACCTGCCAATATCCCTTCAGCAGATCGAACTTGTTAACCTACTTAGCAGTGCCAACATGGTCCACATAGTCCTCAACCCTGGGCGAAGGGTATGAGTCTGACAATGAGTTTGAGAAAATCGGAAACAAAAGTGCAGAGACCCATCCGGCTTATGTACCAATATGCAGGGTGTACTCCACAGACTGTTGCCAAGTTGTGCAATGCAGTGCTCAAGCATACATTTTACCTCACTACAGTTTCTCTCTTTTCAGGATTCACTCGAGTCCCCAACGTGTCATGCTCTAGTACATTTGATTAAGTTGGCACATCTGAAAATAAACCCTAATATTCTAAAAGCAGTACCACAATGTCACCTTTCTCCTCCGGAGACAATTGTGCCAAAAAGCCCTCAAGGTTTTCCAGAATCTCTGCGTTACTCAACCGTCCCACAAAGCACAGGCTGTATTGGGCTTTCCTCGTGCTGTCAAGTAAGTATTGGGCTTTCCTCATGCTCTCGAGAAAGACTATAGACAACACCGACTTCTCCACCCAATCACAGCGGGAGAAGTATGGTTTCAAAATGTTGACATGACACAGTCGTTTTTTTCCCCCTGAGTTCCAGTGTGGCGATGAGGTAATCCAGATATATATTTATTTATCTTTATAGGGGTAAGGGCCTGAAAAGAGAGCTTACAACGGTGACCCCAGATTCTTGAACAACCTCCCGTGCCACAAATAGCACTCGAGGGACCCTTTCATCCCAGTCTTTCTCAAACTCAAAGCTGTAAACTCTCAACATAGACTTCAAAGTCTGATGAAGTCTCTCAAGAGCACCTTGAGACTCTAGGTGGTAGGCACTAGAGGGGCAATTGGTAGCACCCAACTGCTGTAGCACTTGCTGGAAGACCTTTGGCATGAATCAAATCTAATTTTATTTGTCACATACACATGGTTAGCAGATGTTAATGCAGGTGTAGCGAAATGCTTGTGCTTCTAGTTCAGACAATGCAGTAATAACCAATGAGTAATATAACCTAACAATTCTACAACTACTACCTTATACACACAAGTGTAAAGGGATAAAGGTTATGTACATAAAGATATATGAATGAGTGATGGTACAGAGCGGCATAGGTAAGATGCAGTAGATGTTATCGAGTACAGTATATACATATGAGATGAGTAATGTAGGGTATGTAAACATAAAGTGCATAGTTTAAAGTGGCTAGTGATACATGTATTAAATAAAGATGGAAAGATGCAGTAGATGATATAGAGTACAGTATATACATATGCATATGAGATGAGTAATGTAGGGTATGTAAACATTATATTAAGTGGCATTGTTTAAAGTGGCTAGTGATACATTTTTTACATCAATTTCCATTATTAAAGTGGCTGGAGTTGAGTCCAGAATTTAGGGAGTCTTGTTTTCAGATTAGCGTTGTTAAAATCCCCAGCTACAATGAATGCAGCCTCATGATATGTTGTTTCCAGTTTACCTAGAGTCAAATAAAGTTTGTTCAGGGCCATCGATGTGTCTGCTTGGGGGGGAATATATACGGCTGTGATTACAATCGAAGAGAATGCCCTTGGTAGATAATGCGGTCGACATTTGATTGTGAGGAATTCTAAGTCAGGTGAACAGAAGGACTTGAGTATGTTGTTATGATCACACCACGTCTCGTTAATCACAAGGCATACCTCCTGCCTCTCTTCTTACCAGAAAGAGGCTTGTTTCTGTAGGTGCGATGCGTGAAGAAACCAGCTGGCTGCACCGACTCCGATAGCGTCTCTCGAGTGAGCCATGTTTCCGTGAAGCAAAGAACGTTAGTCTCTGTCTCTCTGGAATGCTACCCTTGCTCGGATTTCATCTACCTTGTTGTCAAGAGACTGGACATTGGCGAGTAGTATGCTAGGGAGTGGTGAGCGATGTGCCCGTCTCCAGAGCCTGACCAGAAGACCGCTTCATTTGCCCCTTTTACGGCGTCGTTGTTTTGGGTCGCCGGCTGGGATCCAATCCATTGTCCTGGGTGGAAGGCAAAACACAGGATCCGCTTCGGGAAAGTTATATTCCTGGTCATAATGATGGTGGATTGACGTTGCTCTTATATTTAGTAGTTCCTCCCGACTGTATGTAATGAAACCTAAGATTACCTGGGGTACCAATGTAAGATATCACACGTAAAAAAAACTAAATACTGCATAGTTTCCTAGTAACGCGAAGCGAGGCGGCCATCTGTAGGCGCTGGAAGTAGCTCAATTGGACCAAATAGAACCATGGTCCGATTGGACTACCTGCGGAAGTCCAAACATTGACAAGAACACCCTCCAAAATGAAGGATTGGGCTGTTTAGCATCACCACTCTACAGAGACATGAACCAGTCTGAAACACAGGGTTCATACACATCTGATCCAAGTCTTAACAGGCTTGAGTGCACCCACATTTTCTGCATAATTTTTCAGTTCCAACTTATTACACAGAGACAGTGCCTGTGTCCGAATACCCATACTAGTGTACTACATACTAAAACTGCATACTCTTTACTCAACGTTGCATACTATTCAGCATGTACCGTTTAGTAAAATGTATGCAGTATGCCGCAATGCAGTAGCGGCTCCTGATTCGCTGAGTAGGTGGGGTGGGGTGGGACCGAGTGCTGTTGGATTTTTCCAAATTCAACAGACATGCATTGCATTAACCAGCCTGATGATAGCTCATTTCCAATTTGATTAACCCTTTAACGTGTATGAAATGCTCAACTCAGTGGCCCTGCCCATGTGAACAGACATTTGTTATAAACTATGAAACACGCCCTTCTATCCCCTCCTATATAAAGCCCTTGACGAAAATGTAACTTTGTGTTCTGAGGACGTTACGGCTACAGTCCTTTGTTTAAAAGGGCTCAGATAATAAGCTGTTCCAAGGACATGTGGACTTCAGGTCCCCACGTTGAAAGGACAAAGACCACCTACAGAACTAAGCCAACATTAGAACCTAATGAAATTAGCATCAAATTTCAGTGTGAAGGTGATGACCTACACCACGGAAGGATGAATTTTGACTATACTAGCCAGAATATAGCATGAGCTTAAAAGTATGGCAACTTGGTATGAACTTTGATATCTTATTCATTCCAGAAGTGATACCTCCTAGCCGTGGGGTTAGCAGCAGTTTCTAAATGTGGGCTTGGAGAGGACAGAGTATCCATTCTACCACGCTCCCGTTCACCACTAGACAGTCTTCAGAGGACCAGAGATCCATGCTGGACTACCCGGCCTCCCATCTACCAAAGCGCAGCTCAGAGTAAATATTTATTGCATTCTCCTTTTTCAAATGGGAGGTTATTTAGAATGCATAAGATTCTGTATTTATGATAGCATAGCTACTCCCTTTGCTACTCAGTCTTCCCGCTCTTTCACTCAAACCCAACCCCCTCTCTTTGTGTAACCAGCCGTTGTATCTGTTCCGTCCACCAGGGACGTTTTCTTTAGTAAATAAATAATTAAACCAAATTTAGTATTTCTGATTCAAATTGTTAGCCAGGGTTTTTTTGTTAGCCAGGGAATTTACAACTTTCAGATGAGACTAAACAAGGTGACGATTAAATATTGACTGCTATTGATGTAAAAGATTACCAGGTCTTTAAGAGCTTATTCGGAAGATAACAGCTCTATAAATCTTTTTCGTGGTGCACCGACTTTCTAGTTAATGATCTACCTGATTAGCTTAATCAGGTAATATTAATTGCAGAGAAATTATTTTATAGAATAGCATGTCATATCACTTAATAGCCAAAGACACGACAACAAGGAACAAGGAACGAACCCCAACAAGTTCCATGTAGTCATGGCTCTATGTAGTACTGTGCACCTCCCCATAGTCTGTTCTGGATTTGGGGACTGTGAAGAGACCTCTTGTGACATATTTTCTGGGGTATGCATGGGTGTCCGAGCTCTGTGCCAGTAGTTTAGATAGACAGCTCGGTGCATTCAACATGTCAATACTTCTCATAAATACAAGTAGTGATGAAGTCAATCTCTCCTCCACTTTCAGCCAGGAGAGATTGACATGCATATTATTCATATTAGCTCTCTGTGTATATTCAAAGGGCCAGCTGTGCTGCCCTGTTCTGAGCCAATTTCAATTTTCCTAAGTCCTTTTTTTGTGGCACCTGACGACACGACTGAACAGTAGTCAAGGTGCGACAAAACTAGGGCCTGTAGGAGCTGCCTTGTTGATAGTGTTGTTAGGAAGGCAAAGCAGCGCTTTGTTATTGACATACTTCTCCCCATCTTAGCAACTATTGTATCAATATGTTTTGACCATGACAGTTTACAATACAGGGTTTCTCCAAGCATTTTAGAAATCTCAACTTGCTCAATTTTCACATTCATTTAATACAATATTTAGTTGAGGTTTAGGATTTAGTGAATGTTTTGTCCCAAATACAATGCTTTTAGTTTTAGAAATATTTAGGGCTAACTTATTCCTTGCCACCCACTCTGAAACTAACTGCAGCTCTTTGTTGAGTGTTGCAGTCATTTCAGATGCTGTAGTAGCTGACGTGTATAGTGTTGAGTCATCCACATACATAGACACTCTGGCTTTACTCAAAGTCACGGGCATGTCGTTAGTAAAAAATGTAAAAAGCAAGAGGGCTAAACAGCTACCCTGGGGAATTCCTGATTCTAACTGGATTATGTTTGAGAGGCTTCCTTTAACCTCTCTGTGATCGTTCGGGATGTGAGCATCCCACTTCGCCAACAGCCAGTGAAATTGCAGGGCGTCAAATTCAAACCAAAATCTCATAATTAAAATTCCTCAAACATACAAGTATTATACAGTGGGGCAAAAAAGTATTTAGTCAGCCACCAATTGTGCAAGTTCTCTCACTTAAAGATGAGAGGCCTGTAATTTTCAACTATGACAGACCAAATGATAGAAAAAAATCCAGAAAATCACATTGTAGGATTTTTTATGAATTTATTTGCAAATTATGGTGGAAAATAAGCATTTGGTCACCTACAAACAAGCTAGATTTCTGGCTCTCACAGACATGTAACTTCTTTAAGAGGCTTCTCTGTCCTCCACTCGTTACCTGTATTAATGGCACCTGTTTGAACTTGTTATCAGTATAAAAGACACCTATCCACAACCTCAAACAGTCACACTCCAAACTCCACTATGGCCAAGACCAAAGAGCTGTCAAAGGACACCAGAAACAAAATTGTAGACCTGCACCAGGCTGGGAAGACTGAATCTGCAATAGGTAAGCAGCTTGGTTTGAAGAAATCAACTGTGGGAGCAATTATTAGGAAATGGATTATTTCCTAATAATTGGGGTCAAAATTATCACAAGAACGGTGAGCAAAAATCCCAGAACCACACGGGGGGACCTAGTGAATGACCTGCAGAGAGCTGGGACCAAAGTAACAAAGCCTACCATCAGTAACACACTACGCCGCCAGGGACTCAAATCCTGCATTGCAAGACGTGTCCCCCTGCTTAAGCCAGTACATGTCCAGGCCCGTCTGAAGTTTGCTAGAGAGCATTTGGATGATCCAGAAGAAGATTGGGAGAATGTCATATGGTCAGATGAAACCAAAATAGAACTTTTTGGTAAAAACTGAACTCGTCGTGTTTGGAGGACAAAGAATTCTGAGTTGCATCCAAAGAACACCATACCTACTGTGAAGCATGGGGGTGGAAACATCATGCTTTGGGGCTGTTTTTCTGCAAAGGGACCAGGATGACTGATCCGTGTAAAGGAAAGAATGAATGGGGCCATGTATCATGAGATTTTGAGTGAAAACCTCCTTCCATCAGCAAGGGCATTGAAGATGAAACGTGGCTGCGTCTTTCAGCATGACAATGATCCCAAACACACTGCCCGGGCAATGAAGGAGTGGCTTCGTAAGAAGCATTTCAAGGTCCTGGAGTGGGATAGCCAGTCTCCAGATCTCAACCCCATAGAAAATCTTTGGAGGGAGTTGAAAGTCTGTGTTGCCCAGCAACAGCCCCAAAACATCACTGCTCTAGAGGAGATCTGCATGGAGGAATGAGCCAAAAGTCCAGCAACAGTGTGTGAAAACATTGTGAAGACTTACAGAAAAGGTTTGACCTCTGTCATTGCCAACAAAGGGTATATAACAAAGTATTGAGAAACTTTTGTTATTGACCAAATACTTATTCTCCATAATTTGCAAATAAATTCATTAAAAATCCTACAATGTGATTTTCTGTATTTTTTTTCTCATTTTGTCTGTCATAGTTGAAGTATACCTATGATGAAACTTACAGGCCTCTCATCTTTTTAAGTGGGAGAACTTGCACAATTGGTGGCTGACTAAATACTTTTTTGCCCCACTGTACACCATTTTAAAGATAAAATTCTTGTTAATCCAGCCAGTGTCCAATTTCAAAAAGGCTTTACGGCGAAAGGCGACTATGTTAGGTCAGCGCCTAGCCACAGAAAACCATACAGACATTTTCCAACCAAGGAGAGGTGTCAGAAAGGTCAGCAATAGCGTTAAAATGAATCACTTACCTTTGATGATCTTCAACTGATGGCAATCCCAGGTCTCCATGTTTGTTTTGTTCGATTAAGTTCATCTTTATGTCCAAATACCCTCTTTTTGTTAGCGCATTTAGTCCAGTAATCCAAAT
This sequence comes from Oncorhynchus kisutch, assembly GCF_002021735.2. Lineage (NCBI taxonomy): Eukaryota > Metazoa > Chordata > Actinopteri > Salmoniformes > Salmonidae > Oncorhynchus > Oncorhynchus kisutch. The sequence continues at coordinate 17,126,104 of NC_034182.2, read as the reverse complement.
GCACAAAGCCCAGACGAAAAGTCAAAAAAGTTCCATTAAAGTTCGTAGAAACATGTCAAATGATGTATATAATAAATCTTTAGGATGTCTTTATCATAAATCTTTAATAATTGTCCAACCGGACAATTCCGTTGCATTTGAAAGGAAAGAGGATGAGTTTAGCGCTCACGTGCGAGACTAAACTAATGTCTTTCAGCTTGACCACTTGGGGAAACAGCTCTTTTTCGATCCCCTTTCACAATACAAGACTGAAACTACTTCTAAAGACTGTTGAAATCTACTGAAAGCCTTAGGAAGTGCAATCTGACCCCACAGACACAGGATATTGGATAGGCAATCCCTTTAAAAATCACAAACCTCATATTACCCACTTCCTGGTTGGATTTTGCCTGCCATGTGAGTTCTGTTATACTAACAGACATTTTAACAGTTTTGGAAACTTTAGAGTGGTTTCTTTCCAAATCCACCAGCTTCTGGGCCTGAGTAACAGGCAATTTACTCTGGGCTTTTCAAATTTCCCAATGCTGCCCCCTATCCCAATGAAGTTAAAGAACACCCTCTGTGTTCTGTTAGTCAATGATCTTTTTATCCACATTATAGCAGGGGATGTAAAGCCATAACACACATTTTTCCAGCAGCAGACTATGATTGATAATGTCAAAAGCTGCACTGAAGTCTAATAAGACAGCCCCCACAATCATTGTATCATAAATTTCTCTCAGCCAATCATCAGTTGTTTGTGAAGTGCTATGCTTGTTGAGTGTCCTTCCCTATAAGCGTGCTAAAAGTCTGTTGTCAATTTGTTTACTGTGAAATAGCAATGTATCTGGTCAAACACAATTATTTCCAGAAGTTTACTAAGGGTTGGTGAAAGGCTGATTGGTTGGCTATTTGAGCCAATAACGGAACTTTACTATTCTTGGGTAGCGGAATGACTTTAGCTTCCCTCCAGTCCTGAGAGCACACACTTTCTAGCAGGTTTAAATTGAAGAAGTGGCAAATAGGAGTGGCAATATCGTCTCCTGTTATTCTCAATAATTTTCCATCCAGATTGTCAGACCCCAGTGGCTTGTCATTGTTGACAGACAACAATACTTTTTTCACCTCTTCCACACTGACTTTACGGAATTCAAATGTATAATTCCCGTCTTTCATAATTTCGTCTGATATACTTGGAGGTGTAGTTTCAGCATTTGTTGCTGGCATGTCAAGGCTAAGGTTCCTTATCTTACCAATGAAAAAGTAATTAGTTGGCAACATCAGTAGGCTTTGTGATGAATGAGCCATCTGATTCAATGAATGATGGAGCCGAGTTGGCTTTGTTCCCCAAAATTTCATTTAAGATGCCCCAAACCTTTTTACTATCATTGTTTATATAATTTATCTTTGTTTCATAGTTTAGTCACATGATTTCTTGAATTTGCAGTACGTTTGCCAATCAGTTGGGCTGCCAGACTTAATTGCCATACCTTTTGCCTCATCCCTCTCAACCATACCATTTTTCAATTCCTCATCAATCCAAGGGGACTTTACAGTTTTTACAGTCAATTTCATGTGTCAAGTGCAGCGTCTGGTTGCTCCTCATTACACACCATAGACCAGCAAATACTCTTTACATCATCAACATATGAATCACTACAAAACTTTGTAAAAATTGTAAGACCTCTTGTACACTATATTAGGACCAGCCTTTGGAACTTTGGTTTTCCTGGGTATGGCTATTATATTGTGATCACTACATCCTATGGATTTGGATACTGCTATAAAGCAGATTTTTGCAGCATTGGTAAACATGTGATTAATACATGTTGATGATTTCATTCCGGTGCTGTTTGTCACTACCCTTGTAGGTTGACTGACAGCTGGAACCAGGTTGAAATGTAACCAGTGCCTGCAATGTTTTTTTCTTGAGTGGGCAGCTTGATGATAGCCAGTCAATATTTAAAATCAGTCAATATTTCAATCACCTAAAAAAGATACTTCTCTGTTTATATCACATACATTATCAAGCATTTCACACATATTATCCAGATACTGTCTGTTAGCACTTGGTGGTCTATAGCAGCTTCCCACAAGAATGGGCTTTAGGTGAGGCAGATGAACCTGCCTCATGTACATTTGATGCAGCATTATGATGACTCACTGTCACAATGGTAGGGATTAACTGAGCTGGTCTTGGCTCATTGAACAGTGATTGTTTCAGCGCAGCCTTAAAATGCGTGGACAGAGTCCAGGAGCCAAGATTATTTGGATGGACTCCGTCATTCCTGTAGAGTATCTTCTGTTTCCAGAAGGTGTCAAAGTTATCTATAAATGTGACTCCAGCAGAGCTATAGTAGTCTTTTAGCCAGATGTGTAATGCCAGCATTCTGCTGAATCTTTCACACCCGCACCCCAACGATGGTACTGAACCTGAAATTATTCGCTGTTTTTTAGTCTTTTAATGCTAAAATCAGTTCTTTAAAATCCCTTTTCAAATGTTCCGAGCTAGCCCTCCTGATGTTGTTTGTCCCCACATGGACTACGGCAGCGGCAGCTCCGGGCATCTGTCAAAGATCAGTCGGAAGCAGTCTTGTGATGTCTTGTACTCGTGCTCCTGGGTAAGCCCAGGGTTTTTGCCTTGGTAACTGAGATGTTTCTCACCATAGAGCTGTCTATGATGAGAGCTGGTCATGTTGAATGGGCCGGTCTCTCAGGCAGCCTCACGGTCTGACGAGGGTGCGAGCTCCGAGGTTCTGAACCCGAGGAAGAAGCCAACGGAGAAGGAGACCGAACAGAGGACGAAGACGCCGGTACCTCCAGATCCAATCTTGAATGGGAAGAAGGCGCCGGAGCCTCTGGATGCAGGGCGGCAAAGCTATTTCTGGTCTGTGTCAGATCAGGGGTCAAGATCTATATGAGACCACAGTTGCCAGAGGACGCTTTCTTCGACTTCCACAGCGAATGACGTACCTCCATGGCTGTTTGGTTGGGTCGAGAACACCTCTGTTCTCCAGGGAAGGGGGAGACCCCTTCAGGGATGGAAACCTGCCGAGCTGTGGAGAGTCGTCCGTCTACTGGGGTGGAAGAAAAATAAGTAAGCGGTCGTGGGTTCCCCAGTAGCTTGTGTAGGTTTGCTACTTCCTCCTGTAGTCCTCTGTAAGCAAGCAGTTGCTACATTGAAAGTCAGAGGGGTCCACATTGTCCCGGAACAAAGCAAAGTAAACCCAGCTCCTGCAGCGCTAGAAACGTTCAATAGCGGCCTCCATTTGAGTCCGCCGAGCCAGCTAGGCTAGCTGGGCTTTCCTGTCTCTCACCCTATGTTGAATCTGTCAGACAGCAACCCAGACAGACAGCAACGCTCACAGCAATTTAGCCCAACAGAGCCGTAGGATCCAAAATACAATACAAGTATATAAAAACACTGTCAGCTTTTAAACCGAGGTCTTCAGTTCAGGTTTTGGCATTCAACACTGTTCAACCACCACATTTTAAACATTGGTAAACCTACACAAAGAGGAGGTGAATTGAATTCCAGTCCTCTGAATGGTCTTTCTACACCTACAAACATGACTTTGCTAAATCCAAGAGTACTTCTCAATAGTCAAACGTGACTTCATATCATCTCCTTTCCTTCATCTATTAAAGTGAAGGAACAGGTGACAGCAGATGCCCAGTCAGCATCCAACATGTTGCCTTCTCCTGTGATTTCCTTCTCCTGTGATTCTCTGAAAACAGGAAGTTAACTCATCTGTTTCTCCGTCTTCCCTGAGATTTGCGAAGGCAAATGAGTGATACATGCAAACTAGGGTCCACCTAACCAGGATACTAGGAAGAGAGCAGGTGAAAATGCACCTGTTTTTTTTTTACTCACAGACGTATGTGCCCCTGTCACGTGTGCTCCCTCTCTGGCCTCTAGGTCACCAGGCTGCTCGTTATGGCGCACACCTGGCACCGTCATTACACGCACCTGCACGTCATCAGACTCACCTGGACTCCATCACTTCCCTTATTACCTTCTATATGTAGGTCACTTCCTTTGGTTCCTTCCCCAGGCGTTATTGTTTCTGTTTGTTTCATGTCTGTGCGTTGTTCGTGTTGTATTATGTTACATTTATTAAAACACTCACTCCCTGAGCTTGCTTCCCGATTCTCAGCGCACTCCTTACAGCCCCCTGTAATTGGCCGTAGATTCTCAATGTCTGATGGTAAAAAATGACTACTCATGTGATTGGGAAATACATTTTGACAGATTGCAATATTAGTGACTTATCAATGATAAGAGTTTAAATGTAAGTTACTGAATGAATGATTCTGTGATGATTAAAACATATCAGAGATAAGACAGACAGTAGGCCTAGCATACTATATGTGGAAGCATAGGAATAACTATTCATTCGTTGCCGAGGAGGAAGCTGACTATATTTTCAGCTAATGTTTGTTACCTGTACTTTCAGGAACATGAAGGGTCAAATGTAAAATAGGGGGAGAGAGAGATTCTTTAGTGTCTAGAAGATTACACTGGGAAAGGGGGGATACCTAGTCAGTTGTCCAACTGAAATATGTCTTTTAATCCAACCCCTCTGAATCAGAGAAGTGTGGGGGGCTGCCTTAATCGACATCTACTGTGTCTGGGGAACAGTGGGTAAACTGCTTTGCTCAGGGGCAGAACAACATATTTTTATCTTGTCAACTCAGGGATTCAAATCAGCAACCTTTCCCGTTGCTGGCCCAATGCTCTAACCACTAGGATACCTGGTGCTTCATATGTCAGTGAAATGTGAAACACAGTAGTGAAAGGTTTCAGCAAGGAAACTTGTGAACAGTTTACATTTTCCCGACACCCTTAAAAAGTTGTGGTTACATTGGATAGATAGGGGATATACTTGAGTGAAGTTGTAATAGAGATTTTGACAATTTTGTCTGTTTATTAATAAATGGCGCCATCTATAGGCTATTATGAGAATAGTTAGAATTGTCTTACAACTGCAAATATCTACCACAAGGTGGCAGTGTTGATTACGATTTGACAGGGAGAAAATGGTACACATGCCTTCTGTTTTTTGTGTAAAAAATACTCTTCCAGCCATTTATGTTTGTATAGCACATGTCAACGGTTAATTAAATGGAAACGTACAGGCTGGAACAACTAATATGTAATGGAAAAGTAATCAACGACAAGAAGGCACTTAAGACTATTGACATGTTTAGTGTTTTGTATTTAGGGTTTAGTGGGTGTGTGCCCTCAATTGGCCATGATGTCCTAATCCCCAAACAAACTCTACATATTGAAATGAACACTATGTTTGGGATATGGTCAATGGTTTACAGCAGCCTTTCTTAAAGTATGGGTCGGGACCTGGTAACGACGTGTCGTAGTAAATTTTGTAATTATTTCATTAATTACTGGAATTGATTTGGCCAAGTGCATCTGCTTTCTCTGCTTGGTTTGTCAGCTACGCAAATGTGAGAGGGAGATGACTGAGTGCTTCGCGGTTTACCCGATTTTTTTTTTCCCCCAGCAGTTTTCTTGAAGATCACTCCACGACACACATGACGCAGCTCTGTCGTTCAGGTAGCAGATGATGCGCTGTCTGCCACTGACTTGTCATTCCCACATGCCATTACTCACAGCTGTCATCAAATGGACTCATGCTAGCCACAAGTTCCGACTGAGCTCAATTGTCATGAAACTCGTATACATCGATGAATTTCTGAGCACCCACAGTGTGTTTTTTGTGTGGAAGTGCTTAGTAATGAGTCTGTCATAATGAACAAATCAGTAAGACGACACATCCTGACCAAACATCCACAGCATGAAGGTAAACCCAGGGAGTTCTTTCAGAACAGGGCAGAATGCTTCAGGAAACAGTGCTTCGACAATGGAAAAGTAGCAAGGCATTGTTGTCATTTTATAAGAAGAAATAAGGGAGTACTAAATAACTCTCATAGAAGTAACGTTAGATGAGTTTATCTTTCAAACAATCCCCTGGCCTTGTAAACCGCTAATAGCTAACATTCGCCAAAGCAAGCTAGCTACTGATATGCAACCCTAGTAACAGTACAGAAGAAGATGAAAAATGATCAGGCCTACTGTACATCTTACTGTAGAAACTATTGTTGAAAACTAGTCTAGTTTGGAACTGTTGCTGTTAAAATACAATAATAATTGTTGGTCTTAACTGGATGAAACTGATTGAGGCAAACACACAGTTCTGGGCTGCTCATTTACAGCAGGAAGCGGTTTCCTGCCTGACTGAGAAAGCAGTAGATGTTCTGGTCGTTTGGCACCACATACCTACGCGATTCAGGGTTCTCAACCCTGACACACTTAAAAAAAACAAGAACAGAAACAATTTCAAGGCTGAGCATGACCTCAGTGTTGCGCTGTCAAAAACAGAGCCCAGAATAGACATGCTCTCATTAGGACTGTGTGTGTTTTCTGGTCCACATCTGTGTGATGTGACAAGTTGTATCAAGTTTATTCCAGTTCAAAATCAAAAATATGTATTGTATTTTAACAGCAACAATTCCAACCTAGCCTTTCTTTCAACAATAATTTCTACAGTAAGATGTACAGTAGGTCTGATCATTTTTCATCTGTACTGTTACTTAGGGTTGCGCTATCAAAAAGCCTGTGTGTGTGTTCTGTTATTCATCTGTGTGATGTGATGAATCTTATTATTCCAGTTCAGAATGATTTTAATTTTTTATTTTAATTTAACAGCAACAGTTCCAACCTAGACAGATATGTAAGAGTGTTTTTAATGTGGAAAAAAAAACAATAATAGATATTTATATGGATATTTAATTTCATTGTGATTTGTTTTTGTCTATATTGCATTTGTTTTAGGCATAACGACAATGAAATGGACCGATATTTATGTGTAGTTGCATATTTTCCTAATCTTGGCTCTCAGGAAAACACAGAATTTCTCATTTGGGTCCCAGGCTGAAAATGTTTAAGAACCCCTGGTCTACGGTTTAGTGTTTAGGGTTTATGGCCTGTGGCCCAACACTCCGGGCCCTGAGTTCGGCCATGACTAATGTCCTAAGCCCTGAGCACCACACAATAGAGTTCGGAATCACAAGCCCATCCACTTCAGTCCAGAGATAACAGAACAGGGATGAGCTAATCTGTGTTTTTCAGCATTCCAGGCATTCTGACCCCTGCCGTGTTGTTCCAGACTGGAAATTCTGGAATCTGTTCTGATGCTAAACGCTAGTGCTAACAGGAGAGCTGTACACAAAAACAATCAAACAAACAAGGAGATAGATCATAGCATAGTGGGTTGTCACTCAGCTGAAGGGGTTAGGGCTAGAAAGAGAGGAGAAAGGGATGAGGGCTGAAAGGTTGAGGTGATATGGAGGAAGAGAGTTGACAAGCTTATTGGGATTGGAGGAAGTGGGAGGGTTGAGAAGGGATGAGGCAGTGGGGGAGTAGGTGTGTTGGGGGGGGGGGGGGGGGGGGGTGACAGGGATGGGAATGCTCCACACAAGCAGAGAAAGCTTTGTCTTACTGTCTTACTTAATGTGAGGCACTCAGTCAATAAACCACAACACAACAGACAAATTGAGTGAGTTGGCCCACAGGTAAATCCTATTACTGTATATCCAGACAAATAGAGCTAAGGAAACCTCTGAGTCATCCCCATGTAAACAATGCAGCCATATTTGTGTGTGTGTGTCTTCAGTGGATAGCATGAAGAGATATGGATACAGACATATTGGCAAGAATTACATTCCTGCACTTTGCTAAAAGCTGCCCGGAATCAAGTAAATAATTGTCCAATTATCATCATCAAAGGTACATCAACGTAAAACTAGCAGCACTCAAGTACACTTAACATAGAGTACACTGTACACAACATTTTGGGGGATTTGAATTTGCAACCTCTTGGTTGAATGCATCAATGTTTCCGCTGTGCCACCAGGTTCATACATATTACTTGGAACATGTATTAACATAAATCGGCTGTCGTTTTATCAGTTGTCAGGACGTCACGTGATAGGGGTCGCAGATAGTCTCAAAGCATCCCAAAGTATTATAAGTAAAGTAATGGTGGTTTTAAAGTTAGTGGTATGCTGTTCAGCTAAAATATAACCCCACCTGGAATTTGAACTCACAACCTCCAGATTTAGAGGTGCACAATTCTTCCTGCTGTGCCACAAAGTCTATGACATTCCCATACAGATTTATTACTTATTACATCTCTGAACTTAACAAAAGCGTGCCATCTGCACTGCTATTTTAGTTATCAATTAATCTGACTATTCTTTCACCATAGATTTAATTTACTTATTTAAGTAATGTGGGGGGTTTCTGTAAAATTGCCTGATGTTGGTGGGGCATTTTATTCTGTTTTAGTGTTCCTGAATCACTATGATAAATAAAATATTTGTTTTTGTTTATTTTAAACAAGGCTGATATTCAGTCCAAAATGTAGGAATACAGGTGAAATCAGCTATTATGACTGATGTGGTGGCATAGCAGACAGATTGGAATGCCGTGAACTAGGAGGTTATAGGTTCAAATACTAGGTGAGGATGAGTTGAATAATAATTACTGAAAAAACAATGGTTGATATACCCTATCGATTCCAAGTTAAATGCTTTAGTGTTGTTTGCCATCTAGCATTATGGTGAAAACTGCACTTAACAACTATTTTACAAGTTTATAAGGTTCTTAGATTTTTTTTTTTACAATGTACGATAAACTTACATGTTGTAAGGATCTCATTTATCTTTTTTCTATAAAAACACACGTGTGAAACGGAAAAGCAAAAACGTGAGATTTTGTCACATGTTAAAACTAGCCTTTTGAAGTGAAGGGAAGAAAAAAAATGTATCCTTGAATTTGGAGGTTTAAAATATCTCTCTGGTGGCCAAGTTTACCTATTTTAAGTAATGCCATTAGTTCCAGGAAATAATCACTACCACCTGGTTAGGTTAGCATAGGGCTAAATGGGCCAGGTTATGTAATGGGAACAGCTAACGTGTACCATTTCATCACATACATGAGGGAGGCAGTGGTGAAAGTAGCAGGGGGGCAGCGAGGAAAAGTGGAGGTTGCCGGTTGGCATTGTGCGTTCACATGGCTAACGTGACAACAAACACAGCTCAGGGGTCAGGAGTGTGTGGCATGTACCGGGGTTACACAAAGGTCAGGGGTCGCTGTGGCCACAATACTGAGCTCCCACTGACGTCAGCTGCCGAAAAGGGCCACGTTCTCTCATGGCCTTTTATTGATCAGCATGCGTGTGACCTGGCATTTATTAGTCAATAACTGAACATTTGACTGACTGACTCAGTGGGCTGACTGAGGGGATAAATAAGCTGATAATTAAAAACCAAACCCTGGGCCAACATAAAAAGGTTAGCTTTTCTCTAGCAGAAGGTAGATAGGCTTTGACTGAGGAGGTTATAGTGTGTGTGTGTGTGTGTGTCTGTCTGTCTGTATGTTTCAATGTGAGTATTTGAATGCGTGTGAGCGCAACTATGCATGTGTGTGTGTGTGCCGCTGGTAAGAAAGAGGATAAGAGGCGGTATAATATGAGGTGATTATGCTGCTGAGGGCGGCTGACAGCAGGCAGAGTTGCCCCCCACTGAGTTATAAGACAAGCTGGGTATAAGAAGTCTTCGGCTGGGGCCTAGTTGGGCGTGTAATGGGTACCAGAGCTAGCTCTCTGCCAGCCAACTCTCCATAAGCCCCATAGTAATCATCAGGGCTGGGCTCTGGTCAAAAGTAGTGCACTATACAGGGAAGAGGGTGCCATTTGTGATGCAAACCAGACCCTGTGCCAGCTCTCCATAAGCCATGTGGTTATCATCAGACCCAGGGTGATAATGACTGCCTGGTGCCTTGGTGCTGGGCTTGGCACAGCTTCACACAGCTCTTTGAGCCCTCCCAACACAGGCAGCACAATGGCATTCTGTGCCAGCACACACTGCTAGGCTACTGCACCAACAGACACATTTGATGGAGAGAGAGAGAAAGAGAGGGGAGAAGGAGATGGGGAGAGGTGGAAAGAGAGAAAGAGTAGAAGAGAAGAGAAGTGGAGAAAAAAAGAAGAGAAGAAACGAGTTGATTGAAAAAAATTGCCATTTGGAAGCTGGGTGTGATTATGAATAGGTGGCCTTAGAGGAAGTATTCCTGTATATGGAGACACACATGGCTCAGATATTTCTTTATAGCCGTATACACTTTTAGAAAAAATGGTTCCAAAAAGGGTTATTCAGGTAGAACCCTTTTGGGTTCCATGTAGAACCCTCTGTGGAAAGGGTTCTACATGAAACCAAAAGGGTTCTTTCTACCTGGAACCAAAAAGCGTTCTTCAAAGGGTTATTTGACGGGGGCAGCCAAATAACCATTTTAGGTTCTAGATAGCACCTTTTTCTATATACATAATTGGCTCCTTTCATCGTAATGATATTTATGATGTAGTATTTCTCATAGGTTCTGGCCCAAATGGCACCCTATTCTCTATATAGTACAAACGGGCCCTGGTCAAAAGTTGTGCCGTTTGGGATGCAGCCATACGATAGCAGGAATACCAGCAGCAGGAGGAGGAGGATGAAGAGGAAGCTTGGCAGAAGATACTTTACTGAGGATGGAGAACAGAACAGCAGTAGCAGCACAATCTTATAGTAGCTGAACTCAACGGCCCCTTGGTGCAAAACCGGCTTCCAAGAATCATATGAAGGAGTGATGCTGCACATAATAAGGCTTTCTCCAATATCCGCATACAACTGCCTTGTGTGGGTCTTCTTCTCAAACGTGCGATATTCATGCCATTGCTTTGAGGATCGCAATGTATGAAAGTACTGAAATAAAGTTTTCATTATTATTATCTTAATTGATTAACATTTAAACTTAGGTAATTCAACTAATAAAAAGTATCATAAGAAAATATGAACATCATTTGGCCATCAAAGCAGATGTGGTTGATTGTAAAACCTTTTTCCCTCCTCCTTTTGATTGTCATACCCTCATTCGCCTGTCACCTTTTGGACGTCGGGGCTATTGGACTTTACGAGGAGCACGACCTCTGGGACACCTCTGTGCATTGGATATTTCAGTAGTAGTCCCTCTGGGGAAATATTTTGTAATTATCCTACAACTCCCATGGGGCCGTGGGGCAGGGCCATTAATGCCTGCTTGCTGATGGATCACTGGTAATTGCTGTGGAAACTGGGGGTTGAACCATCATGGGGTGGAGAAGGAGGAAGAAGTGAGGGAGGGTGTTCTTTTTGGGTTTATAGTAATATACAATACTGTCCTTCAGCTGCTGTGCTGCTGCAGCTGTTATGTGGCGTTGTTCCAATATTCACACTATTGCATACTCCTCTCCTGTCACTAGAAGAGTATATAGGAGGATATGGAGGGCTGCGTCTTGTCATCATCAGGGTGACAGAAGGGGGGTGAGGGTGAGTTAGAGGGAAGGGAGGGCAGTGAGTGAAGGATAAGAAGTGCTACAGGGTGAGGAAGATGGAGGAGGTTTGAGTGACAGGTGACACCTTGCACCTGTCTCTGGTGGGTTAATGGAGCTGTGAGCACCACTGGGTGGAAACGGGGAGGGGGAAGGGAGCTGCTCTTTATCCCCCTGGAGGAGTGGCCCTCTGTGACTGTAATGCCTGCTGCTAATGTGTCATTGTGTGTGTACTGTATGTGTGCCTCCCCCTCTGCCCTTTCTGCCACTAATTGCCCCTGCTCAACATCTCTGAGTTGCCAGGAGGGGGAGGAGGCTGCCTGGCCTGCCATCTGTTCCGACTCCTGAACCCCTCCCCCTCACCTCGCCATCTCCGAGGGGTCTATTGGGGATTTTCCCTTCACTTCATTCTTTACCTCTCTTTCTTTCACAGTAAAAAGGATCCCATGTGCCAAGGCCTGCCGCCTCCCTTCTAGGAACACACCCCTCATTATATTCACCTCCCAACTGATGCATGCCACATGCACTTGACATACACACACGCAGGCAAACATGCATACCCTGAGGGGTGTGTTCCTAGAAGGGAGATCCTTTCCCTCCTGAGTAGCTTCTTCAGGAGGACTGAGATTTGTAATGCATCAAAGATTATTGATAAGTCCTTTGTTCATTGATAGCAAACCACTCTTGCTGCTTTACTTCTCTCTCCCTCATATTTTCCCCCTCGTCCTCCTTTCTCTCCTTCCCCTCTGCGGACCCCCAGCACAGGCTGTCATGTAGAGATTATGATAATAGGGCTAACTTAATCCATATTGCCTGGCCTCTCTCTCTAGGAACACATAAGCATGTGTTAGTGTTTATATTTTCCATCCAGAATGTGGGACTGACACAGTAGTAACACAGGGGCTCCCCTTCCCAGGGGCATCTTTTGGGTTTGGCAGTTGCCATAGCCTAGCTCAAGACCCACAATTTAAAGTAGGCAAAAAAAAGTAGATTCAAATCATGCCAATCCAGATAAAACGCAACGACAATAAGTGTAGGCTATAACAAATGTACATTTTCATGCAGTGACAGAATGAGAATGCAAATCATTCATGTTTACTTGCTTAGGCTAACTTTAACTTCCCAGCTCTACAGATTTTGCTGCAAAAAGACAATCATTCGATAATTTGTTTTGGTACTGTCCATACGTAGCTTGTTTTTGGTTGCAGGTTCAGGAATGGCTGAAGAATTGCAACATGTCACAGAACGGAACAGGTGAACCCAAGAGCAGACTCAGACGAGGAGACTGGGATGAGGTAACTAAGGTATTTATTGAAACACAGGGGGAAGATGGGGTGCAGGCCAGGCGAAGCTCGGGCGGGTTTCAGGAAGCCAGGTGCGGAGGCTGAGTCTTGAGTGAGGGGAGTTGGGATTAGGTAAGCAGGTTCAGAGAGGAATCCAAGGATGCAGTGGAGGGTCCAGGACAGAGTAGCAGGACTGATGAGACGTGGGACTGGAGACAGGGGCCTGTAGCGGAGAGGAAAACGGAGTCAAGCAAGGGAAAACAAGCATAACACAAAAGCAGGCTCTAAGCAGACAGACTGAGCAGAGATTACGATCTGGCAGCGTGGAAGTGGCAGGGTGGAGTATTTGTAGAGGTCTTGATTATGCAACAGATTGCAGCTGGTGGGGATCTGCTCTGTTTCTAGCACACCTGTCTCCGCCCACACAATCACACACACACACACACACACACACAGATGAAGAGGGAGAGAGCATTGGGGGAGTGGCGGCAGGTTAGGGAGACAGGATGAGAAGTAGAGGGCGTGGTAGGAGCAGATGTAACACATTTACCTGGAGCTAACTCTGGAAAAAGCACTGTTGGTTGATTAAAAAAGTCAGTCAATCGATCAATAATATAATAATACACTTAGCAACATTTTTTCTTTAATTTACAATATGAGAATTGAACGTTTCATAACTTATGAAACATCACAGCACTTTTGAAAAATGTATGGCAAATAGAAATCAAAACTGTATGGTGTTCAGAGGTGGATGGGAGGGGTTGAGTGGAGCTGAAGGATGGGACTAAAAACAAACAAAAGATAACTATTGTAAAATATACTGTGTCTGTAAAATGTATATAGTATGAATGAGCTGGAAGTAAAAGCCTAATTGTTGTTGTTCATTAGTTTACTTCAATTAGGGGAGGGGTGTTAGGGTTGGGGGGAAACAATAAGTGAAAATATATTTAAAATATATTTTATATATTTACAAAACAAATATATGTGTAATATAATAAATACAAAATAATAATACTGTAGGCCTACATCACCATCCTCTGTCTGCAACCCTAATCCCAACCTGTTGCCAACTGCCTCTGGTATAATGAATGTCCACCTCTCAATCAGTCTTGCTTGTCCATATTCTTACAGAACAATATTTCTGGCAAAATGTCATAAAATATTGCTAGTGCTGTTTAAAAAATATATAATCACCACCCTGGTAGTGCAACTACTGTGTAAGCAACACAATAATAAACGACAGAGACAAGCTGGCCCAGGGAAAAATGCACGAGCCACCCCTCGTTGGCTACTATGTTGCAATAAAAAATTCTCGGAGCCGCCTTGTTGATACAAAATGTTTCAATCTTCTCCATGCTGCCTCATTCGCTGATACATTTCAATATTCTCAGAGCCACCTTGTTGATATGATGCTTCCATATTTACAGAATATTTCCCTTCCCTGGCAAATAATGCAGACAGGCAGATGCAAACATTAGCGTGAAGTACCGGAGGCAATGCTGGAGGGAAGAGCAGGAGACAATGACACTGTCATAGTACATCGTATGCAACATTCCATAAGGATGGCTTCATAAAGCCTATAGTAGGTGGTCGGCAACTTTTTTCATGTGGAGTGCCAATTTACAATTGAGCCTACAACTTCGAAAGATCTGCATGAAAGTTATGATTTTAAAATAAAATTTGATTGGTCACATGGTTAGCAGATGTTAATGTGAGTGTAGTGAAATGCTTGTGCTTCTAGTCCCAACAGTGCAGTAATATCTAACATGTAATCTAACAATTCTACAGCAAATACCTAATACACACAAATCTAAAGGGGGGAATGAGAATATGTACATATAAGTATTTGGATGAGCGATGGCCGAGCGGCATAGGCAAGGTGCATTAGATGGTATAAAATACAGTATATACATGTGATATGAGTAATGTAAGATATGTATACATTAGTGGCATTTTAAAGTGACTAGTGATCCATTTATTAAAGTGTCCAGCAATTGGGCCTCAACGTAGACAGCAGCATCTCTGAGTTAGTGATTGCTGTTGGTGGCAGTGATATGATACTTGACTAGTCTCTCAAAGCACTTCATGACAGAAATGAGTGCTACGGGGCGGTAGTCATTTAGTTCAGTTATCGTTGCCTTCTTGGGGACAGGAACAATGGGAGCCATCTTGAAGCATGTAGGGACAACAGACTAGGATAGGGAGTGATTTAATATGTCTGTAAACACACCAGCCAGCTGGTCTGCGCATGTTCTCTGAGGCTGACCGGAACATATTTCAGTCCGCGTGATAGTATAGTATTAGCCCTGCGTGTTGTGCAATCAATATGCTGATAGAATTTAGGTAGCCTCGTTTCTCAAATTTGCTTTGTTAAAATCCCCAGCTACAATAATTGCAGCCTCTGGATATATAGAGTCCAGTGAAGTTCCTTGAGGGCCGTCTTGGTGTTCCTTGAGAGGGAATGTACACAGCTACCGAGAATTATCTTGGTAGGTAAAATAGCCAGCATTTGATTGTAAAGAATTCTAGGTCGGGTGAGCAGAAGAACTTGAGTTCCTGTATGTTGTTATGATTGTCGGCGCGATGCATGGAGAAGCCCGGTGGCTAAACCGATTCCGACAACATATCCTGTGAGAGCCATGTTTCCGTGAAACAGAGAGTGTTACAATCTCTGATGTCTCTCTGGAAGGAAACCCTTGCTTGAATTTTGTCTACCTTGTTATTAAGAGACTGAACATTGGCGAGTAGTATACTCGGGAGAGGTGAGCGATGTGCACGTCTACGGAGCCTGACCAGAAGGCCGCTCCGTCTGCCCCTTCTGTGGCATTGTTGTTTTGGGTCGGCTACTGGGATCAGATCCATTGTCCTGTGTGGTGGTCCAAACAGAGGATCCCTTTTGGGAAAGTCGTATTCCTGGTCGTAATGTTGGTAAGTTGACGTTGCTCTTATATCCAATAGTTCTTCCCGGCTGTATGTAATAAGACTTAAGATTTTCTGGGGTAACAATGTAAGAAGTAATACATAAAAAATCTAAATACTGCATAGTTTCCTAAGAACGCGAAGCGAGGTGAACATCTCTGTCGGAGCCATTATAATCAACATATAGGCATTGTAGGCTATCTAACTGTGCCGAAAACATTTCTAACTGCCCACAAACAAAATAAATCTATAGCTGGCTACTAGACAGAGGCACTGTCCATTCAGCACCACAACACAAAGCCCCACTATGCCTACCTGTAGGCCAGGGTTTCACAAACTCGGTCCTTGGAACCTCCCTAGGTGCACATTTAGATTTTTCGAAATTTGAGTTTATTTTTATTTTTACAGGGACAGTGCACATTAATCAACATTTCAGTAAAAGTGCCGGTTTTAGCCAACCGGCTAATTTTCAACCGCAGTCCCTGGGCAGGTTATTAAAAACAATTACAATATAGACAATAGCAACATAGAACAAGCAAGACATAGCAACATAGGACAAGCAAGACATAGCATACAGACAGAGCAACATAGGACAAGCAAGACGTAGCATACAGACAGAGCAGCATAAAACAAAAAGCAGCAAGACAAAATTCATAAAAGCAACAAAGTGTTTCCACACCTCACAAGCTACAGACAACAGACAACATGGAGAGCGGCAACACGCAGCTAGGGACCGTGTTCACAAATCTGATTGACCTTTAGCCATGTCTTCAAGCATTTTGTGAAAGTGTGATATGTGGTGCAGTTATGTGTGTCTGATGGCAGTGTATTCCAGACATGGGAAGCTCTCACAGAGAATGCAGATTTACTAAAGGTGCTTTTCCTTAGGGGAACTATACAGTCACCTCTCATGGCAGACCTTGTGGATCTGCTGCCATATTTCTGGGTTTTCTGTTTAACAAAAAATATTGAGTGGAGGGGGAGCCAGGCCATTGAGGATCTTGAATACAAGACATGCGTCGGTGTATTGCACAAGATTTTCCCAACTCAAGAGCTCATGCTTTCTAAGGATGTGACAATGATGATGGCTATTGGGCTTCCTATCAAGCACTTTGAGAGCCTGTTTGTAGACAGACTGAATAGGTTTTAATGTTGTACAGCAAGCTTGGGCCCAACTAGTCAAGCAGTATGTTAAGTGGGGGAGTATCATAGATTTGAAGTACAGTTTTGCTACCTCTGTAGTCAAACAATTTCGTATAAATCGGAAATTAGC
The DNA here is from genome assembly GCF_002021735.2 of Oncorhynchus kisutch. Classification (NCBI taxonomy): domain Eukaryota; kingdom Metazoa; phylum Chordata; class Actinopteri; order Salmoniformes; family Salmonidae; genus Oncorhynchus; species Oncorhynchus kisutch. Next base: position 17,109,221 of record NC_034182.2, on the reverse strand, counting down.
TAGGTTGAATTTGGTTATTTGAATTACCTTTTTCACATGCTTTTTAAAAGAGAGGTTGGAATCAAGTATGATGCCAAGGTACTTAAAATCGGATACCACCTGGAGCTTCTCCCCTGACACATAGACATCTGGCTCAGTAGCATCTGTTGCCCTCTTTGTGAAGAACATGCAAACAGTTTTTTTCACATTGAGATGCAAACACGAGTCACTGAGCCACTTTGTAACCTGGACCATTACAGTAGTGAGTTCTTGTGCAGCTTGTTGTTTGCTCTTTGCATGCACATATATCATTGTATCATCTGCAATAACCAACTCATCATCAATCTTTGATTATTTGAATCAGCTGTGTAGTGCTAGGGCAAAAACCAAAAGGTACACCGAGGGGGCGTCCCAGGACTGAGTTCGGTAAACCCTGCTGTAGGCTACTGAGGCACTGTCCATTCAACAGTTCTGAATCATAGGCTCGGTCTTAGCTCCCTTTTAAAAAGGGATGTGGTGCCTCCCGAGTGGCACAGTGGTCTAAGGCACTGCATCCAGTGCTAGCTGTGCCACTAGAGATTCTGGGTTTTGAGTCCAGGCTCTGTCGCAGCCAGCCACGACCAGGAGCCCCATGGGGCGGTGCACAATTGACCCAGCGTCATCAGTGTTAGGGGAGGGTTTGGCCGGCAGGGATGTCCTTGTCCCATTGCGCACTAACGACTCCTGTGGCGGGCCGGGCGCAGTGCATGCTGACATGGTCGCCAGGTCTACGGTGTTTCCTCCGACACATGGGTGCTTCTGGGTTAAGTGGGCATTGTGTCAAGAAGCAGTGCGGCTTGGTTGGGTTGTGTTTTGGAGGATGCACGGTTCTCGACCATCACCTCTCCCGAGTCCTTACTGGACTGGAGACAAGACTGTAACTACCAATTGGATACCACGAAATTGGTGAGAAAAAGGGAATGAAAAAATGTCTGCAGCATTGAAGGTCCCCAAGAACACAGTGGCCTCCATCATTCTTAAATGGAAGAAGTTTGGAACCACTAAGACTCTTGGCTGGCCACCTAGCCAAACTGAGCAATCGGGGGATAAGGGCCTTGGTCAGGAAGGTGACCAAAAACCTGATGGTCATTCTGACAGAGCTCCAGAGTTCCTCTTTGGTGGAGTGCTACAGTGATGGTTGTCTTTCCAACAGGTTCTCCCATCTCCAATCAGGCCTTTAAGGTAGAGTGGCCAGACGGAAGCCACTCCTCAGTAAAAGGCACATGACAGCCCGCTTGGAGTTTGCCAAAAGGCACCTAAAGGACTCTCAGACCATGAGAAACCAGATTCGCTGGTCTGATGAAACCAAGATGGAACTCTTTGGCCTGAATGCCAAGCGCCACGTCTAGAGGAAATCTGGCACCATCCCTACGCTGAAACATGGTGGTGGCAGCATAATGCTGTTGGGCTGTTTTTTAACAGCAGGGACTGGGTTACTAGTCAGGATTGAGGGGAAAGATGAACGGAGCAAAGTACAGAGAGACCCTTGATGAAAACCTGCTCCAGAGCCCTCAGGACCTCAGACTGGAGTGAAGGTTCACCTTCCAACAGGACAACGACCCTAAGCACACAGCCAAGACAACGCAGGAATGGCTTCAGGACAAGTCTCTGAATATTCTTGAGTGGCCTAGCCAGAGCACGGACTTGAATCCGATCGAACATCTCTGGAGAGACCTGAAAATAGCTGTGAAGCGACACTCCCCTACCAACCTGACAGCTTGAGAGGATCTGTAGCGTCATAGCGAAGAATAGTCTAGGCTGTAATTGTTGCCAAACGTGCTTCAACTAAGTACTGAGTAAAGGGTCTGAATACTTATGTAAATATATTTCTGTGTTTTTGATAAAGTTGCAAAAATGGATCAAAACCTGTTTTGCTTTGTCATTATGGGGTATTGTGTGTGTTGAGGGAAAAAAACGATTTAATCAATTCGAATAAGGCTGTAACGTAATAAAATTTGGAAAACGTCAAGGGGTCTGAATACATTCTGAATGCACTGTGTATTATGGGAAACTCCTCCATGGAGATTCTTATATATGGACCAAAATAAAAGGACACAGTTTCTCTTCACAAATAGAAAAGAAAGGCCAAACTACCACAGCAGGTTATAATATAATAGGTTATAATATCAACAATTATGTTTGAATCACTCACCTCACTTCAAAACATAATTTTCCCACACAGCTAACAACCCATTCCGATTTCACTCAAAGTACTGGCAGGCCCTTTAAATCCATCTGTGGAGCAGCAGTAGCTGATAGCCCCATTGCAGCAGAGGAAAGGAAGGGTGCATATAGAATGGCCACAATCAATATGGGGAATCAATCTGTGAGATAGAGGGATGTGATTGGATGGATCTAGCAGGTAGCTGTGTGTGTGTGTGTGTGTGGCCAGAAATTAGTGGTGCTCTGGAGATGGGGATGATGAGGCTGGGATATGGAGATGTGGCGAGGCAGCAGAACACTGGCAAAGAGGGCCTGGGTCTGTGTGTGTGTGTGCAAAGCTTCCTCCACAGGATTGATGGAAGTGTGTCTGTGGGGTGGGGTGATGCTAGGGCATCGTGATCGTAAACATTTGTGTGCGTGTCTTTGTGTGTTCCCACCGGTCTGGTCTGATCTGGACTGCAAGGTAAAACAAGGAGAGAAGCACAGCTCAGTTCTGTGACGTACAAACTCTACTGGCACTATACATTATTTCCAGGAGTTTCCTCATCTAGCAGCAGGAGATTGTATCATCTCTCTCCTTTCATATCTCATTGATGCGATACTCCAGTCTTCCAGGGTGACCCACAATCTGGGTTATGGCTATAATGGGATAGAAGCCAGAAAAGTAAGGATCCAAGTGTTACGTACAGTGTGTGTTATGGGTTGGATGAGGTGAATATATCTGTTGTTGACAGGATACAATTGTACAGCCAGGGATTATTAGTGTACAGTTGTGTGTGCCATTGGGCTTGATGTGCACAGTGTGTGGTATGGGTTAGATAAGGTACTGTAGCTTTGACTTTTCCTTCGAATTAGGCTTGTTCTCAAAGTGTTCGTGAATGCTAGGGTCAGATGTGTGTGTGTGTGCGATGTGATTGTCAGTGGTATAAAGTACTAAAGTAAAGTAAGTACTACTAAAGTCGTTTTTTGGGGTATCTATACTTTACTATTTCAATTTTTTTTAAACTTTTACTCCACCACATTCCTAAAGAAAATAATGTACTTTTTCCTCCTTACATTTTCCCTGGCACCCAAAAGTACTCGTTATTGGTCTAATTCACACACTTATCAAGAGAACATCCCTGGTCATCCCTACTGCCTTTGATCTGGCACACTCACTAAACACAAATTATTTGTTTATAAATTGTGTCTGAGTGTTGAAATGTGCCCCTGGCTATCCATAAATTAAAAAAGAAAAGAAAATTGTGTCATCTGTTTTGCTTAATATAAGACACTTTAAATTATTTATACTTTTGATACTTTTGATACTTAAGTACATTTAAAACCAAATACTTTTAGACTTTTACTCAAGTAGTATTTTACTGGGTGACTTTCACTTTTAATTGAGTCATTTTAATTGAGTAAATTTACCACAACACCCAATTTGAGAAGCACTGATGTAGTGTGTAGGGGAAGTGAGGCAAAGGGGGAGGGGGTGGGCATGATTTGGTGTGTGACAGGGGTTGGTATGTATGTGCGTGTGTGAGTGTTTTGTTGGAGGGATAAATTTTTTTTTGTGGGGCTGGGTTGTGTATGCTCGTGCACTTCATCTCTCCAACTCAAACTCCAACAAAAGGCAAAAGGAGACATTTGTAGCCTTTGTCTTAGCTGGGAGCTTAGCCTCTCCAACCCACTGACTGTATGTGTGTGTGTATGTGTTTGTGTGCGTGAGTCATACAGCATTGCTTTGCCGTTCAGACAGCATTCTATTACCAGGCGTAATTATTTCTCCACATTGTTCTGCTAGGGCAGCTAGCAGCTATTGTATATATATATATTTTTTTCTCGATAAACTCTTAGCTAGGTGGCACAAATGTTATAGTGTGGGGAGATGGAGGGCAGGAGGGATGGAGAATGGAAGAGAGGAGAAGTGGATGGGTGGAGGGGAGGGAGAGGAGGTGTGGATGGTGGAGGTATAGAGAGGTAGAGGGATCGAGACGGTGGAAGTGTGGGGATGGAGATTGTTAAAGGAGGTTGTTAAACTGAATAACTAGAGGAAACCCTGCCTGCTGGTGCTCAGTCATCAAGAAATATTGTTATTGTTATTATTCTTCAACCCTCCTGTCACATGGCTTTTCATGTGTCAAGTGTTTCCATGAAATCTTATTGTGTGTGTGTGTGTGTGTGTGTGTGTGCGCGAGCGTATGTGCATGTGTGTGTAGTCACATGCTGCCCTCATTCTCTTAGCTGTGCTGTTCCTAAGAATGGGGGGAAATGGGAGAAGTGGAGAACATAATAACTGAATTAATAACAAATCCCTTGGCTGATGGTGGCCTGGCCTGCTATTACTATAATGATCTGATTTCCCCCTAGAGAATATTTACCAGTAGTATCTTCATCAAATGGCAACCTACTCACTATATGGTGCACTACTGTTGACACGGGCCCATATAGTAGTGCACTATGTAGGTAATAGGGTGCCATTTGGCAAAAGTATGTTGCCACCCCTTCAAATGAGTGGATTTGGCTATTTCAGCCACACCCGTTGCTGACAGGTGTGTTAAATCGAGCACACAGCCATGCAATCACCATAGACAAACATTGGCAGTAGAATGGCCTTGCAGCTCAGTGACCTTCAATGTGGCACTTTCATAGGATTTCCAACAAGTCAGTTCGTCAAATTTCTGCCGTGCTAGAGGTGCCCCGGTCAACTGTAAGTGCTGTTATTGTGAAGTGGAAACATCTAGGAGCAACAACGGCTCAGCCGCGAAATGGTAGGCCACACAAGCTCACAGAACAGGACCACCGAGTGCTGAAGTGCGTAGCCTGTAAAAATAGTCTGTGCTCGGTTGCAACACTCACTACCGAGTTCCAAACTGCCTCTGAAAGCAGTGTAACAGGTCCCAGCTTTGGACCATGTCAAAAGATATAGTACACTGTAAAACAGGAGAAATTATGAGACTGGAAATAAGGTGTCTGGTTTGTGGACAGCTTCGCTCAGAATTGATTGAACATCTCAAAGTATTTTTGTATCAAAAATATCCACTCACATATACTGTACATCATCCATCACAAACACACGTGGAAATACAACTGTACCTAAATCCTATCTAACACATTCACACTCTCACGCCTTCACTACCCAGTTCAAGACCATTGACACACTGGCCTATTTACAGCTTAAACTATTAATTTAACTAGAACACAAAGCTAGAAACAAAGTGCAATGCATTCACTAAACCTCCCACTTCAAAAGAACCGCCGCCAGCACCACAAGGCTATTGACCTTATAAAAACCCATGCTAGAAAATAAAATGTTTCTAACATTCAAACAATACCCCCAAAATTATTACATATATACATGATGAAAATGAGCAATATAGATATGAAATAAGTGACAGGAGCTACAAAATGGCCACCAAAATGTCAGTAAATTACTCATTTTTTTCTCTTGCACAAAACTCTTACACCCTAACAAAACCATTAACTGCCCATTTGTAGTGTATTTTTCTTACAAGTAACGATGAAGCACATAGGTTTATACATAATATCAACCTGTAAAACAGGAGAAATTATGAGACTGGAAATAAGGTGTCTGGTTGGTGGACAGCTTCGCTCAGAGTGAGGAAGTAACGCCAAGGTCAAAGTACATCACCAACCAGAGCTCCCAAATGTCAATCTCCCCCTTGTGGTGACACTTTGTATAAATTACTTCCAATGTAACATCTGGAGGACATATGTTCTTAAACAGAATATTTTGTTGGAAATAAATTATGTGCGTCACATCAGCGCAATAAATGTTGGTCGGGAGCTTCATGAAATGGTTTTCCAAGGCCGAGCAGCCGGACACAAGCCTAAGATCACCATGCGCAATAACAAGCGTCGGCTAGAGTGGTGCAAAGCACGCCGCCATTGGACTCTGGAGCAGTGGAAATGCGTTGTCTGGAGTGATGAATCACACTTAACCATCTGTCCGTTTGACTGGCGAATCGGGGTTTGGGGGATTCCACGAGAACGCTTCCTGTCCGAATGCCTAGTGCCAACTGTAAAGTTTGGTGGAAGAGGAACAATGGTCTGGGGCTGTTTTTCATGGTTCGTGCTGGGCCTCTTAGTTCCACTGAAGTGAAATCTTAACGGTACAGTATACAATTACAGTCGAGATGATTCTGTGCTTCCAACTATGTGGCAACAGTTTGAGGATGGCTCTTTCCTGTTTCAGCATGGCAATGCCCCGGTGTACAAATCAAGGGCCATACAGAAATGGTTTGTTGAGATCGGTGTGGAAGAACTTGACTGGCCTGCACAGAGCCCTGACCTCAACCCCATCGAACACCTGGGATGAATTGGAACGCCGACTGCGAGCCAGGCTTAATCGCTGAATGGAAGCAAGTCCCTGCAGCAATGTTCCAACATCTAGTGAAAAGGCTTCCCAGAAGAGTGGAGGCTGTTATAGCAGCAAAGGGGGGACCAAATCCATATTAATGCTTATGATTTTGGAATGAGATGTTCGACGAGCAGGTTTCCACATACTTTTGGTCATGTGGTGTATTTACCATAGTAGTAGTTACAGGAGCCAGCGTACTAGTTCTCTCACATGATGCAGCCATAAGTGGAAAACATTTTCACATCTTAGCAGAGAACAACATTGAGAGGGGCTGGTGAGTGAGTGAGTGGGTGTGTTTATAGTGTGAGGTGCCTACTGATAGCTCAGTAAAGCATAAAGCATAAAGAAAGCTGAGTGGGATGGAAGTAAATAATGCATCAAGTTTGTGTAAGAATGTTGTCTTTCACTTTATGTCCCCCCCCCACCACCTCTCTGTAGTTTAGGTTTTATCTTACATTCAAGGCTCGAACCTTCCCAAAGGTTTGAGTAAGGTCCATATGTAAACACAAGCCCATAGAGATGTATACAGTGCATTCAGAAAGTATTCAGACCCCCTGACTTGTTCCACATTTTGTTACATTACAGCCTAATTCTAAAATGGAATAAATACACATTTTCCCTCAACCTACACACAATACCCCATAATGAAAAAGTGAAAACAGGTTTAGACATTTTTGAAAATGTATTACAAATAATAAACATGAATACCTTATTTAAGCATTCAGACCCTTTGCTATGAGACTCAGAATTGAGCTCAGGTGCATCCTGTTTCCATTGATCATCCTTGAGATGTTAATACAACTTAACTGGAGATTTGTAAAGGCTCAAACTTGTCTACATTAGGTCCCACAGAAAACAGTGCATGTCAGAGCAAAAAACAAAAACAGATCTGGGGATGGGTACCAAAACATTTCTCCAGCATTGAAGGTCCCCAGTGGCCTCCATCATTCCTAAATTGAAGAAGTTTGGAACCACCAAGACTCTTCGTAGAGCTGGCAGTCCAGCCAAACTAAGCAATTGGGGGAGAAGGGTCTTGGTCTGGGAGGTGACAAAGGTTTATTTTTTTTATTTCACCTTTATTTGACCAGGTAGAACAAGTTCTCATTTACAACTGCGATCTGGCCAAGATAAAGCAAAGCAGTGTGACACAGACAACAACAGAGAGTTACACATGGAGTAAACAATAAACAAGCCAACAACACAATAAATAAGTCAATGACACAGACGAAAAAAGAAAGTCTATATACAGTGTGTGCAAAAGGCATGAGGAGGTAGGCAATAAATAGGCCATAGGAGCGAATAATTACAATTTAGCAGATTAACACTGGAGTGATAAATGAGCAGATGATGTGCAAGTAGAGATACTGGTGTGCAAAAGAGCAGAAAAGTAAATCAAATAAAAACAGTATGGGGATGCGGTAGGTAGATTGGGTGGGCTATTTACAGATGTACAGCTGCAGCGATCGGTTAGCTGCTCAGATAGTTGATGTTTAAAGTTCGTGATGGAAATAAAAGTCTCCAACTTCAGCGATTTTTGCAATTTGTTCCAGTCGCTGGCAGCAGAGAACTGGAAGGAAAGGTGGCCAAATGAGGTGTTGGCTTTGGGGATGATCAGTGAGATATACCTGCTGGAACGTGTACTACGGGTGGGTGTTGTTATCATGACCAGTGAACTGAGATAAGGCAGAGCTTTACCTAGCATAGACTTACAGATGACTTGGAGTCAGTGGGTCTGGCAATGAATATGTAGCGAGGGCGAGCCAACTGGAGCATACAGGTCGCAGTGGTGGGTGGTATAAGGTGATTTGGTGACAAAATGGATGGCACTGTGATAGACTGCATCCAGTTTGCTGAGTAGAGTTTTGCAAGCTATTTTGTAAATGAGGATCGGTAGGATAGTCAGTTTTACGAGGATAAGTTTGGCGGCGTGAGTGAAGGAGGCTTTGTTGAGAAATAGAAAGCCAATTCTAGATTTGATTTTGGATTGGAGATGTTTAATATGAGTCTGGAAGGAGAGTTTACAGTCTAACCAGACACCTAGGTATTTATAGTTGTCCACATATTCTAGGTCGGAACCGTCCAGGGTGGTGATGCTAGTCTGGCGGGCAGCGAACGGTTGAAAAGCATGCATTTGGTTTTACTAGCGTTTAAGAGCAGTTGGAGACCATGGAAGGAGTGTTGTATGGCATTGAAGCTCGTTTGGAGGTTAGTTTGGCCAGAAGTAAACAGAATGGTGTCGTCTGCGTAGAGGTGGATCAGGGAATCGCCCTCAGCAAGAGCGACATAATTGATATATACAGAGAAAAGAGTCTGTCCAAGAATTGAACCCTGTGGCACCCCCATAGAGACTGCCAGAGGACCGGACAACATGCCCTCCGATTTGACACACTGAACTCAATCAGAGAAGTAGTTGGTGAACCAGGAGACACATCCATTAGAAAAACCAAGGCTATTGAGTCTGCCGATAAGAATACGGTGATTGACAGAGTTGAAAGCCTTGGCCAGGTCGATGAAGATGGCTGCACAGTACTGTCTTTTATCGCTGGCGGTTATGATATCGTTTAGTACCTTGAGCGTGGCTGAGGTGCACCTGTGACCGGCTCGGAAACCGGATTGCACAGGGGAGAAGGTACGGTGGGATTCAGAATGGTCAATGATCTGTTTATTAACTTGGCTTTCGAAGACTTTAGATAGGCAGGACAGAATGGATATAGGTCTGTAACAGTTGGGACTAGGGTGTCACCCCCTTTGAAGAGGGGGTGCCGTGGCAGCTTTCCAATCTTTAGGGATCTCGGATGATACAAAAGAAAGGTTGAACAAGGGTTGCAACAATGGCGGCAGATAGTTTTAGAAAGAGAGGGTCAAGATTGTCTAGCACAGCTGATTTGTATGGGTCCAGGATTTACAGCTCTTTCAGAACATCTGCTGTCTGGATTTGGGTGAAGGAGAAGCTGGGGAGGCTTGGGCGAGTAGCTGCGTGGGAGGGGGGGCTGTTGGCAGGGGATGGAGTAGCCAGGAGGAATGCATGGCCAGCCATTGAGAAATGCTTAATGAAATTTTCGATTATCATGGATTTATCAGTGGTTACCGTGTTACCTAGCCTCAGTGCAGTGGGCAGCTGAGAGGAGGTGCTCTTGTTCTCCATGGATTTACAGTGTCCCAAAATGTTTTGGGGTTAGAACTACAGGATGCAAATTTCTGCTTGAAAAAGCTAGCCTTTTTGCTTTCCTGACTGACTGCTTGTATTGGTTCCTGACTTCCCTGAACAGTTGCATATCGCGGGGACTATTCAATGCTATTGCAGTCCGCCACAGGATGTTTTTGTGCTGGTCAAGGGGAGTCAGGTCTGGAGTGAACCAAGGGATATACAGTGGGGCAAAAAAGTATTTAGTCAGCCACCAATTGTGCAAGTTCTCCTACTTAAGTTCTCCTACTCAAGTTCTCCTACTACTACTTAAAAAGATGAGAGGCCTGTAATTTTCATCACTTCAACTATGACAGACAAAATAAGAAAAAAAATCCAGAAAATCACATTGTAAGATTTTTTATGAATTTATTTGCAAATTATGGTGGAAAATAAGTATTTGGTCAATAACAAAAGTTTATCTCAATACTTTGTTATATACCCTTTGTTGGCAATGACAGAGGTCAAACGTTTTCTGTAAGTCTTCACAAGGTTCTCACACACTGTTGCTGGTATTTTGGCCCATTCCTCCATGCAGATCTCCTCTAGAGCAGTGATGTTTTGGGGCTGTTGCTGGGCAACACAGACTTTCATCTCCCTCCAAAGATGTTCTATGGGGTTGAGATCTGGAGACTGGCTAGGCCACTCCAGGACCTTGAAATGCTTCTTACGAAGCCACTCCTTCGTTGCCTGGGCGGTGTGTTTGGGATCATTGTCATGCTGAAAGCCTCAGCCACGTTCAAAAATCTCACGATACATGGCCCCATTCATTCTTTCCTTTACACGGATCAGTCCTCCTGGTCCCTTTGCAGAAAAACAGCCCCAAAGCATGATGCTTCCACCCCCATGCTTCACAGTAGGTATGGCGTTCTTTGGATGCAACTCAGCATTCTTTGTCCTCCAAACACGACGAGTTGAGTTTCTACCAAAAAGTTATATTTTGGTTTCATCTGACCATATGACATTCTCCCAATCTTCTTCTGGATCATCCAAATGCTCTCTAGCAAACTTCAGACGGGCCTGGACATGTACTGGCTTAAGCAGGGGGACACGTCTGGCACTGCAGGATTTGAGTCCCTGGCGGCGTAGTGTGTTACTGATGGTAGGCTTTGTTACTTTGGTCCCAGCTCCCTCCAGGTCATTCACTAGTTCCCCCCGTGTGGTTCTGGGATTTTTGCTCACCGTTCTTGTGATCATTTTGACCCCACGGGGTGAGATCTTGTGTGGAGCCCCAGATCGAGGGAGATTATCAGTGGTCTTGTATGTCTTCCATTTCCTAATAATTGCTCCCACAGTTGATTTCTTCAAACCAAGCTGCTTACCTATTGCAGATTCAGTCTTCCCAGCCTGGTGCAGGTCTACAATTTAGTTTCTGGTGTACATTGACAGCTCTTTGGTCTTGGCCATAGTGGAGTTTGGAGTGTGACTGTTTGAGGTTGTAGACAGGTGTCTTTTATACTGATAACAAGTTCAAACAGGTGCCATTAATACAGGTAATGAGTGGAGGACAGAGAAGCCTCTTAAAGAGGAAATTACAGGTCTGTGAGAGCCAGAAATCTTGCTTTTTTGTAGGTGACCAAATACTTATTTTCCACCATATTTTACAAATAAATTCATTAAAAATCCTACAATGTGATTTTCTGGATTTTTCTTTCTCATTTTGTCTGTCATATTTGAAGTGTACCTATGATGAAAATTTTACCCCACTGTATTTCAAGGCCTACCTTCAAACTCAGTGCGTCTTTGCTTGACATACAACCAAAACCCCAGAATTTTTTTGTAGAACTCCACAAGTCTTGTTCATCCTTGGGAGCAATTTCTAAATGCCTGAATGTACCATGTTCATCTGTACAAACAACTGTATGCAAGTATAAACACCATGGGAGCACGCAGACGTCATACTGCTCATGAAGGAGACGCCTTCTGTCTCCGAGAGATGAACGTAATTTGGTGCGAAAAGTGTAAATCAATCCCAGAACAACAGCAAAGGATCTTGTGAAGATGCTGGAGGAAACAGGTACAAAAGTATCTATATCCACATTAAAATGAGTCCTATATTGACATAACCTGAAAGGCCGCTCTGCAAGGAAGGAGCCACTGCTCCAAAAATGGCATAAAAATGCCAGACTACGGTTTGCAACTGCACATGGGGACAAAGATTGTACTTTTTGGAGAAATGTCCTCTGGTTTGATGAAACAAAAATAGAACTCTTTGGTCATAATGACTATTGTTATGTGTGGAGGGAAAAGAGGGAGGTTTGCAAGCCGGAGAAAAACATCCCAACTGTGAAGCACGGGGGTGGCAGCATCATGTTGTGTGCGTGCTTTGCTGCAGGAGGGACTGGTGCACATCAAGAAATAGATGGCATCATGAGGTAGGAAGATTATGTGGATATAGTGAAGCTACATCTCAAGACATCAGTCAGGAAGTTAAAGCTTGGTTGCAAATGGGTCTTCCAAATGGACAATGACCCCAAGCATACTTCCAAAGTTGTGGCAAAATGGCTTAAGGACAACAAAGTCAAGGTATTAGAGTGGCCATCGCAAAGCCCTGACCTCAATCTTATAGAACATTTGTGGGCAGGACTGAAAAAGCGTGCACGAGCAAGGAAGCCTACAAACCTGATTCAGTTACACCAGCCCTGTCAGGAGGAATGGGCCAAAATTCACCCAACTTATTGTGGGAAGCTTGTGGAAGGCTACCAGAAACGTTTTACCCAAGTTAAACAATTTAAAGACAATGCTACCAAATACTAATTGAGTGTATGTAAACTTCTGACCCACTGGGAATGTGATGAAAGAAATAAAAGCTGAAATAAATCATTCTCTCTGCTATTATTTGGACATTTAACATTCTTAAAATAAAGTGGTGATCCTAACTGAATTAATACTTTTTTTACTAGAATTAATAGTCAGGAATGGTGAAAAACAGAGTTTAAATTAATTTGGATAAGGTGTGTGTAAACTTCCGTCTTCAACTGTATATGGAACAATTACATGTTAGGGGACTGCTGCCCTCAGGGTGCCTCAGATGTCCTGAAAGAAATATACACCAGGAGGTCCGTATACACCAGGCAAATATTAACACAGCAGCCTAAAATGAACACTAATGTGTACATAGCTATTACATATTTCCATCCATCATCACACACAACACAGTGTCCATAGCAGGCCCCTGAAGATGGAAACACACATATAGGCCCACATAGGCTAACACAACAACCTAAGTCTACCACTCTAAATTACTATTATACTATCCGCCTCACACCAACGCTATGTACTCAAAGTAGGCCTCTCTAGAAAAAAAAGGTTGCCTTTCATTAACTAAAACTCACACTTGACCCTCCTCTATGACTGAGATATGTGGCTGTCCCACCTAGCTATTTTAAGATTAAAGCACTAACTGCAAGTCGCTGTTGATAAAAGCGTCTGCTAAATGACTGAAATGTAAATGGGTCAATATTCTTGTTTGATATGAAAAGACATAACAGATTACACAATACATGTACACTGTTAAGGACTAGTCTAACACATGTTATGGAATAGGTTAGGTCGTTCAGGTTTTAGGAACATAATTAGACATTAAACTAGCACTAACACACTCTATCCCCAGGCGGCAGCAGCAACCGGGTCAGGTGCTCTGCCAGGAAGTTTTATGAAGCCTTGATACAGATTTGGGCAATTAGGCAAGTGTTTGTTTGTTATCTAGTTTGGGCATGCCTTTTTGTACTTTTTCCTTTCTGTCATTTTTATGTTCGTCACAAACTGAACATAAATATTCAGTTTGAGCTAGTCGACCAGGAGGTCAAGACAGAGCTGTCTTATTCCCTGATGAAGACAAACGTTGGTTATTCAATTATTGCATCTGAGTTCCTAGAGTCTGCTGCTCTCCTTTTCTTTTTCAAGACAGAGCTGGCTGTGAACCCAGGTACAGTAAGGTTGCTGTCTCCTGGGGGCACATGCACACAACATGGCCCCCATAATCGGACTTCTCACATAAATGCACACATTACATCAGGATACAGACCATTTAGCTAGACCTAGGAGCCCTAGACTTAGCGAGTATACCACAATCAGTGAGCTAGCTAGATGGTTTCTTAACACAAGTGCTGTAGTCTGCTTAATGACTATGGTAGTTGACACTCTGGATTACTTGTGGTATGTTTTCTGTTCAGGCTAACCGCCACCCCAATGGGAAAGTAATTCAACTTGTAAACTCACGTTTGAGAAAATGGCCTTTGAATGTTTTGCTATTTAGTGAAGCGCTCTTCTTTGTCTACATTCAGCATCGTTCACAACCTCTTAAGCTTTAGCCCCACCCATCTCGTTTCACTCTCGGCGCGCCCACTTGACGCTCTGGCTGATGATTTGTTTACCTATGGCTAACATGAAAACAGCCTAACCAGCTCTGCTGGCAACAATTTCGTTATGCCTTTTTGCTGACGTTTACTGACACTGGCCATATTCAACAGATGTTGTACACACGTCACATAACGTTAGCTAATGAGCCAGCTAGCTAACGTTAGCTAGTTAAACAACAATGAACAGTGCCAACAATGCCAAAATGCTGGGAGCTAACCAACCAGGCTCTAACTAAAAAAGCAAACAGCTCTGGGAAACGAATAATAACGTCAGCTAGGGAGCCAACAGCTAACTAACAGTACACTTTAGCTTAAGACATATAGCTAGGTAAACAATGAACCTAGTTAGGTAAACAAAGTGTCAATTCACACACGTCACGTAACGTTAGCAAACGAGCCAGCCAGTTAACGTTAGCTAATTAAACAACAATGAACACGGTGCCAAATCATGTCGTTACTCCCCTGCATGAATACGGCTCTGGGATACGAATAATAACGTAGGGAGCCAGCCAGCTAACGTTAGCTAGCTAGCCAACAGTACACTTTAGCTTGAAATGAATCTACTTTCTGTAATATCTGAAAATGTAGCTAGCTGTCGCGAGGCTATCTTACCTGTATACATCATCATGCATGATGGATGCGTCTCCCTGTCAGGAATGTCATACCACGGTTGCCCTTAGTTTGAAGATGTAATCTGGAGACAAGTGTTTTCTCCATCTCTGTAGCTGTCATACTCCAATTCCATTGACTTCAAAACATGATCCTCCAGAAAGTGGAGAGCAACACTTATGCAGCTCCACCACACAATACATCAATAAAATAAGCTTTCGACAGGATTACCAACACATACTGACGAGCTCAAATAGACAGAAGCCTTCTATATGGTAGGCCAATCGGAACTCATCTCTCGGCATGTCAAGCCCAATCATTATCTCAGCCAATCATGGCCAGTGGGAAGATTGCTGTCTTTTTCTGTGGCTTCACCAACAAGGCTCGTAATTTAACAATTTTATTCGTATTTACAGATGGTATACAAGTTTGTTATAAAGGCACATGAGTTCACATGTCACAGAAGGCATTTCTGCCAAAAAACGCATTTTGATAAAATATTTTTTTAAATGTTTTAACAACACTCCTGTGAAGTCGTCACTTGCGACATACCCCTAGTTTCCTGAATCGGGTCACAAATGACCTTTTCTGTCATTATTAACTAATCTTCTATACACACGGTTCTCCAAGACATCAGGGAACATAATACACTTAACATGGGATTTACAGTATGTTGCCTGTAAAAAAAAAAAAATGAGTGGGGCAATGTTTATATGACCCCTTTCAAAGAAAGGGGTCATATACTCTCCTGTAAGTTTTCAATCCCAACCCCAGTTATAACTAACCTGATTCAACTTTAATCAAACACATTTACAGTAGGGTATTTACACGTGCCAGGGGGTTATGGAGAGCTTAAAGTGTTGAATTGTGCAATAGTTGTGCAGTAACAATATAAGTCTAGTAGCAGTCATAGCGTGAATGTGTGTGTGTGTGTGAGTGTAGGTAATGGTGTAATGGTGATGGTAATGGTGTGTCCCTCATCCTCGTCTGAGATCTCAATGTTTTCCACAGAGGAATGAAGGGATGACTGCAGGATGGAAAGGAGAGAATTCATGATTGTCACACACCTTTGTATCAATGCACAATCCCTGCTAACAATACACCAATGTTTCAGTACAATCAGATTCCTACAATATTTCCAAGAACAGGGTGAGATGTTCTTACCTGATTCTGTCCAGGTGTGTGTGTGCCCCCAGTCTGGTCCTTGGATCATTAGGCCCAGGTTGGCATGTTCCATGGAGACTAGTCTGGTCATCTGTAGTAGGGACACGGGGAGGCAAGGTGGAGGGAGTCCTTGTTATTAGACTCAGAGCTCCTCTCCCCAGTACCAGGCCAACTGGCCTAGGGCTCTAGGCAAGAGGAGACGGAGGGGTGAGGGGTAGGTCTTTAGAGGAAAAGGAGGACTAGGAGGGGTAGGAGGAGGACAGAGGCGGGGACAGGCTGTTGGAGGAATGGTGGGAGTTGGAGTTGAATCTAGGGTCAGAGCTGTTGGAGCAGTTGATTTCTCTGTCTCTCCCTGATGTCCCGATTATGGCTGCTGCTCCGCCTTGACTGCTGCTGCTGCGGTGGTTGTGTGAGTGGTGGTTACGTTGTCTGCTGTGATCTCTGTAGCCCACGCTATATCCCATTTGTAGCCCCTCTCCCTCGCTCTGAGTGGTGTGAAGGGTGGGAATACTTGGAGGAAGAGACGATCCCACCGGCACCATTACCACCCTCCTGAGTCCCTGTCCCTCTCTCTGTCCCTGTCTGCCAGGGGGAGCTAGAGAATAGTAAGTGAGTAGTACAGTCAGTTCACCAAGTCATCCCAGCACCATTACACATACACCTTCTTATACGTTACATGCCACAATCACAACTGTGAGGCCTACAACATAGACATTAGTAGACACAGGCACACAAGTGTAAGGTACCTGGCTGAGAGGTCATGTGGCAGTGTACAGTGTAGCCCTGCTGCTGGTGAGGCAGGTACTGCATGGCCTGGAAGGCTGAGGCACTTGGACACAGAGGGAACATAATGAGGGGTTTATGAATGAAGCACACACACAGACAGCATACACACTATGCTTCGCATTCTTATAATGACCTCAACACAGTCACCTTGAGAAACATAATAGCAATAGATACATAGCCTATTCCCAGATCTGTTTGTGCTGTCTTGCCAACTCCTTTGATCCTTGTCAAACATGTTTGACATAACAATGACAATAGGAGTTGGCATGAAGACAGATTTGGGACCAGGCAACCAGACATTACATGCTTTAAATCTCACAGACAGCACGTCTCTGAAATAACGTTCACATTCAAAATCCAAACCGGTTACTTCTGAGCTGCTGGTGTACCTGAGTTCGTATCACCTTCCCAACCCCTCCTCCACTATTGTTTTTGTTTTTTTAACTTAAATGCTTTACATTTTGAATCCATCATAGTTTGTTTTAATCAAATCAAATCAAATCAAAAATCCAATTTATTTATATAGCCCTTCGTACATCAGCTGATATCTCAAAGTGCTGTACAGAAACCCAGCCTAAAACCCCAAACAGCAAGCAATGCAGGTGTAGAAGCATGGTGGCTAGGAAAAACTCCCTAGAAAGGCCAAAACCTAGGAAGAAACCTAGAGAGGAACCAGGCTATGTGGGGTCAAATCAAATCACGCTTTGGAAGAAAAAAGGAGAACTCCACCCCCCCCCTTGTACCTTGTAACCTGACATTCACCAGACAGATACATGGAGAAGAGGGATAGAAGGGGACATAAAGCCCTGAGATGTCCCTACCAGTCCCAAAGTTTGTCGTGCCACTACAGGTAATAGAAAGAGCAGAAGTGCTAAACTATCCGTTCAGACCCCAGTCCTACCAACCTACAGGTTATGGAAAATTAGCTCTTTAATATTTCTCCAGTAGCTTTCCTCAATGAGAAAATGTCTACTTCTATGTCAACAATAATAAATGATTATAGTAAACACTACAGTAATGTCAGCAAAACCCTACAGTAAATTACAGTATACTAGAGTCTGCAAGAAAACTACAGAAAATACTGCAATATAATTCAGTCCGCAAAAACACTGCAGTAAATACTAAAGTATACTACAATCCGCAAAAACACTACATTAGTTACTATACTATATACTACAGTTTTATTTTACTACAGTATGTATACTATAGTTAACAGTAAATACTACAGTATACTAGAGTAGTCACTGCAGTGAATACTACTTTAAAGTTAGCAAAACACTACAGTGAATACTATATTATTGGTGAGCGTACATTCTCTTTATTTGGAAAATGACGCTGAACAAAACAATAAACACTAAACAAAACCATTACGCTAAATGCTTATGTGCCCTAAACAAAGTCAACCTCCTACAAAGACAGCTGGGAAAATGACTACCTATGTATGGTTCTCAATCAGAGACTATGATAGACAGCTGTCCCTGATTGAGAACCATACCTGGCCAAAACATAGAACTACAAAATCATAGATAACAAAACATAGAATGCCCACCCCAAATCACACCCTGACCAAACCGAATAGAGACATTAAAAGGCCCTCTAAGGTCAGGGTGTGACAATTATATTAATACTATAGTATGTTTTCATGTGGGCAGCGACATATTTGGTCATCCACAGCTGTGGCACTTCATTCAGTTCCCGTTTCCATTCCAAGATGAGGGGGAGGGAGGGTGAGAGGAGAGGAGAGAAAAAGGAACATGTCCATTCTTGGCTATGAGGGATGGGTATGTGACCTGTACACCAGCTGTCACCAGAGCCAGTCTGTCACCATCAGGCAGTGTGCATGTGTGAGTGTGTGAGACCGCCAGGCCGAATGGGGATGGAGCAAGACAACGTTCATGCTCGTGAGTCATACTGGATACAATGTCACAGAGCATAGAGGAGAGCAGAGGAGGGTTCCTGGCCTGGATAATAGCACTATTCTCCCTCTTCTTGTCTATACTATAAATACAAAAGTATGTGGACACACCTTCAAATTAGTGGATTCAGCTATTTCAGCCACACCCGTTGTTGACAGGTGTATAAAATAGAGGCACATAGCCATGCAATCTCCATAGACAAACATTGACAGTAGAATGGCCTTACTGAAGAGCTCAGCGACTTTCAACATGGCACAATCATAGGATGCCACCTTTCCAACAAGTCAGTTCATCAAATGTCTGCCCTGCTAGCGCTGCCCCGGTCAACTGTCAGTGCTGTTATTGTGAAGTGGAAACGTCTAAGAGCAACAGCATTTCAGCCACGAAGAGGTAGGCCACACAAGTTCACTGAACAACACTCACATGCGAGTTCCAAACTGCCTCTGGAAGCCATATACCAGCATAAGAACTGTTCGACGGGAGCTTCATGAAATGGAGTTTCCATGGCCAAGCAGCCGCACACAAGTCTAAGATCACCATGCACAATGCCAAGTGTCGGCTGGAGTGGTGTAAAGCTCCCCGCCATTGGACTCTGGAGCAGTGAAAACGCGTTCTCTAGAGTGATGACTCAGGCATGTCTATCTGTATGTGTGTGTTTGAGGTGAGAGTCTCCCGCCATGCTCTAGGGGGAGACGGTAGAGGAAAGTAGACGGTGTGAACGTGATGAGAGTCGGGGACAAAGAGTTCAGACTGCTGCAGACTAGTACTGTCTCACTCTCTAAGCTCTCCCTCTAGCTCTCTTTCTCTCTCTCTCTCTGTCTGCTGCTGCATTGTCTCGCTCTGTTTTCACCTCCTTCCATCTCTCTCTGTCTGATTGCTGCAGCTCTCTCTCTCTCTCTGTGTGTCTGAGGCTCCACACTCAGACCTCCATTAGTTATTCAGTGTTGCACTGCAGGTTTTTCCCCCTCTCCACCACTACTCGGCTCTCTGCACCACTGCCCCCATCCGTACTGATGCTCACAATTCCTGCACCTCCAGAACTTTTTTCATCCTCTCTTTTTCAAAGGTCTGTCTTTCATTTCTTCCTTCCTCTCTTTCCTATTTTTCTCTGTCTTTAATAATTGATTCTTAGTTTAGTTTCACTGGTGTGTATGTGTGTGTGTTGTAGGAGTCCCCTCCTGCTTAGTATTCTCCGGGTGTTTCTACAGGGTACTTCTGGGGGTGTGGTGTCTCCTCACGTACACACATGCACGGCATGCAAGTCAGCAGCAGGGCTTTCCCGGTCTCCTTCCTGCCCCACCAAACCTCCCCCCCGCCATAATCATCACGTCCACCCCACCCCCACACCTCCTTTCCATGGATCCTTTGCTTCTTCTCTCCTGCTTTCTCTTTCCTTCTACAAGTCCTGGAATCCATCCCTTTTCAACCCTGATGCAACCACAATCCTAAGCAGCTATTCACTGTGCGGCATCAGAGCCAGACAGAGTATTGACGCAGGCAGACAGCTACGCAGGCAAGCAGGCACGCACGCACGGGAGGTGAAACTATGGTAGAGAAAGGATGGGAAGGGGCAGTACCATGATATCTGGTAAATGGCAACAACCTTCATTATCACAACATTTCTAAGAATATGATTGTGGCATTTCAAAGATTATGTATCCATCCTTTTGCTTTTCCTGGAAGAGGAAAAAGCAGAGGAGTGAGACAGCATGTGGGAAGATATCAACCAATGTCACCGTGGTTGTTCAATCAGGTTTGAGCTGATTTTGATTGTTTCTGACTAAATTTGTGGGACTAGGGCTGTGGCGGTCATTCAATTTTGTCAGCGGGTGATTGTCAAGCAAATAACTGCCAATCTCACAGTAATTTAATTAATTAACATAAACACATTTAGCCATTTAGCCACAAGCCACTGATGCAGACCTTTGGAGCATCTACAAAAAGTCTAAGTCCATATAATATAGCTTACACCATCACAATAAATCCATTATATATTTTAGACCGGTCTAAAGAAACATGATAGGAAGAAAATGTAGTCTATTTCAGAAGAACAGAATAGCATACAGTTGTGTTAGGCCCTGATCTGGCTATGTAATATGGCTGTAGGCTACACTAGTTAATTTAGCAGACAAGATTTGCTTAGAATTGCGTGACATTATTTTTATATTATTTTACAGTATGAAGAATACAATTGAACATAGCTGAATAAAATAGAAAGGATATGTTCTCCAAATGATTTGAGGGAGTGTGCACACGCGGCTATTCTGTGTTTAGCGGTTAACAAAGAAACTGGTCTTCTTAAATGCTTAGTTTCAAATCAAATTGTATTTGTCACATGCACAGGTGTAGACCTTACAGTGAAATGCTTACTTACAAGCCCTTAACCAACAATGCAGATTTAAGAAAATACACAAAAATTAAGAGATAAAAAAAATTAAAATAATTAAAGAGCAGCAGTGAATAACAATAGAGTGGCTATATACAGGTTGCACCGGTACAGAGTCAGTGTGTGGGGGTACCGGTGTTGAGGTAATTGAGGTAAGTATGTACATGTAGGTAGGGTTATTAAAGTGGCTATGCATTGATAATAACAGAGAGCAGCAGCTCCACCCTTGTACTTGATTGATGCATTAAGGTCACTAATTACTAAGGAACTTACCCTAGCCCTACAGTAACCTTTATACCAGGGGTATTCAACTCTTACCCTACGAGGTCCAGAGCCTGCTGGTTTTCTGTTCTACCTGATCATTAATTGCAGAACGACAGATTTGTACCTTGTCAGCTCGGGGGTTTGAACTTGCAACCGGTTACTAGTCCAACGCTCTAACCACTAGGCTAACACATTCTTATTTACAATGACGTCTACCCCTGCCAAACCCTAACCCGGATGACGATAGGGCCAATTGTGAGCCGTCCTGGATTACTCGATATATAGTAGCTGTGGCCGAATGTAACTGTTGTGATAGAGGTGGTGCATGGAGTGTAACCAGTTAGTAGAGGTAATGTGCTGCATGTGTCTAACGCATTGGATTACTCTTAGCTATGCATATTCAATGGATCGTGAGAGTAATGTAGTTAATGTAGTCGAGAGTAGGGCTCTCCAACCATGTCCTCTCCAACTTCAGTTGTAACTAACCTGATTCATCTTAGCAACCAGCTAATCATTAGAATCAGGTGTGCTAGATTAGGGTTTGAGCGAAAACCTACAGGACGGTAACTCTCAAGGAACAGTGATGGAAAGCCCTGGCCTAGTGTAACCTGTAGTATAGTTGTGGCCTAATATAACCTCAATAATCGAGGTGGTACGTGTTACTAGTTAGGAGAGGTACAGCATGTATTACTCTTTGCCATACATGTTGAAAGGCATTATACAGTATGCACTTTAGTAGCCTCTCTCATAGGGGCTGACACAAACACACTCACCTAGGCTAAGTCTGTCCCTAAATGTCAGGCCCCGCCCCATCACACACACAAACACACACATGCCTAGGCTCAATCTGTCCCTAAATCTCTCATCATGATGGCTATTTGTGACAGGACTGTGTGTACAGTGCAGTACAGTCTGGCCTGGTTAGCAGAACAGTGCTCCTGTGACTGTCTCCTGGGCCTCAGGTAATCAGCCACACACCACAGGGACCACTGTGTCCTGCCCTACACGTAAGCACACACACACACACACACACAGAAACACACTGCTGCCTCCCTGTTAACGCTAAGCCAATGAGTGTAACACACTGATGTAAGTCATATGGCTGCTCAGTTTAACAACATACTGTCCTGTACTCAACAGTCTAACCCTCACCCACCTACAGTTTTGTTTGTCTCTCACACAGTACAGGACACCCCTGACACACACATGGGCGTGAACACACACATACAAACACAGGGGGATGCACATGAACACAAACAGACAGACACACACACAGCCACCATTTATTATCATGCACCTTTGATAAACAGTACATTGTTTTGGATCAAATAAAGCAAATGTACCAACGTTATTGATTCATGTGATTAATAAAGTGACGTGCTTGAGCTGTAATGGCAATGACCTTTATGTCTGTTTGCCAACAACTATTACAGTATTAAGACGTCCTTACAGCATGTCCTGGAGATGTTGTTTTCACATTGACTTGTACCGGTATTAAGATTCCTACACAACAAATTGGTCACTGTTACCTAGTGTTGATTTTTCATAGTAACATTTCTATTGTTGATTCAGGAGTTAAATTCACTTTGTAAGTGTTAAATTAACACTCATTGGTGTAAAATAACCCCAGTGTTGGTGTTAATAACCAGTGTTTTGCATGCAAATGGATTGATTGTTACTCAAATATAAATAGCATACATTTTTTTCAACTAATCCAATATGTTACTTGGACTAATTGCAGCCGTTACTGAAATGGTTGTTCCAGTTTAGATGGTTTAGGTAGACTCATATCTTAGTCCCCCCAACCCTGGCAGTTATTCTGAATGTTTGATATCTCCACACTGGCTGGATTCCAACAGGAATTACATATCACTTTACAAAACGCTTAATGTGGCCTGATGTGTCATGTAAACTATTGGTTTAAGACCATTGCATCAGGGCAAAACTAGGCCCTCAACATGACGCCTTATTCATCTAGTGGGAAAACAATATCTCACTCACTCACTCACTCACTCACTCACTCACTCGCGGTGCTGGCTGGTTCCTGCCAGGCTGAGACAATCTCTGTGCCCCCTTTAACTGCACACCCTGGACGGCCCCCTGCACACATACACACTCTTCGATCCCCCCCCCCCTCAGTGCATCTCGTATTCATGCCCAGCCGTCTGCCCTTCCTCTCCTCTCCCCTCCAACACTACTAGGCAGTTCGGAAACTCAGCATTCTTCCTTCATAAAGAGCTTCCTTTGTCAGCGGAACAGAGCTTCCTTTTTCTGCGGAGAGAGATAGAGATTTTTCACACATTCTTTTGTTCATTTCATTACTTTCAGACTGCCTTTTTCCCTTTAAAAGAGCAGCCTTTTGTACACAGCGAGACGTAAAAACCGCCACACTGGAGCCTGGATGTTTAGCTATAGCAGAACAAGGAACAAGCAGTGATTCTGTCTCACACAGAAAATTGGCCAGTGTTCCCTAGTGTTTATTTTTCAGTGTAACAATTCTAGTGTTGATTCAGGTGTTACATTAACTCTAAGTTTGAAATTAACACTCATTGGTGTAAAAAAAAACAGGGTTTAAAACCTGTTGGGGATAGGGCTGATTGCTGCCCCCTTTGGGGTGATTGCGTGCCCATAGTAAACAGAAAAAAAATCTGTCAAAAATGGCTAATATATGCAATTAAAAATTATTATTGAATAGAAAACACTCTAAAGCTTCTAAAACCGTTTAAATTATGTCTGTAAGTAAAGCAGAACTCTCAGGGCACTCATTCTCCCAAACTCTCTCTTGTCATCATAAAAGTTGGCCCAACTTTGACGTCATCGCCCCCACCCTTCCCAAGCACCTACAGTCCTGGGAACAGTTTCTATGCCTTCAGCGCGATGTCCGCTTTCAATGGGGCTTCTCATTGTGAGAATCGCGCGCTCACAAGAGTTTTGGCGGGCCGAAACCTTTCGGTCATGCGAGAAAACAGGTTACTCTCATGCGCGTTCTGCTCCGGTGATGTCTTTCTTCCAAGATTGATTAAACGATGCGTGTGTTTCTGTTCGTCCTGAGAATTGCTGTGAAGCTATATAACATGCTAACGCTGTGTTCTGAACATAGTTTGACAAGTTTAGTCGACATATAATATGAAATTTCGACGTTTTGGTGCGCACCCACTTTACTTTTTGGCTGCATTTCAACCGAAATATGTCGTGTTTGATAACCGAAAGACACAGACTTCAAAACTAAAGCTGTTTTTGGTAAGTATAAACCCTTCCAGGTCTTCTGATGGAAGAACAGCAAAGGTAAGGGAATATTTATGTGTTAAATTTGGGTTTCTGTGGACTCCGAGATAGAGGAGCCAAAATGCTAATTCCTGAGCGCCGACTCATATTATAGCCTAGTGAACGAAATCAGTAACGTTAAAAATAAATGTAACACAGCGATTGCATTTAGAAGAAGTGTATCTTTCTATATATATGTAGAACATGCATATTTAGTCAAAGTTTATGTTGTGTATTCCATGTTAGCTGACGGCATCTGCCGAAGCCATCGTCATTTCTCCGGACATTTGAGTAGCATTTTTTTTAACATGGCGTCATTGTAAACAGAGATTTATGGATATTTATAGCATATTATTGAAAAAAACATAAATGTACTGTGTAACATGTTATATTACTGTCATCTGATGAAGATTTCAAAAGGTTAGTGAAATTATTTTTCTTTTAATCCTGCGTTTGGTGATTGCATATTTTGTTCAATTTGGCTATGGAAATTAGCTGTGTCTTCGGTGTGTCTTCGGTGGTGGTTTGACATAAATATGTGCTATGTTTTCGCCGTAAAACATTTTAGAAATCTGACTTGCTGGCTAGATAAACAAGTTGTTTATCTTTCATTTGAGCTATTGGACTTGTTAATGTGTGGAGGTTAAATATTTCTAAGAATATTTTTGCATTCCGTGCGCCACCGTTCCAGCTGACGGTGGGAGGGCTGATCCCCAATTGGGAACCAAGATCTTTGAAAGGTTTAACAAAACCACGGCATGCTTTATTGAATGTCAATAACAAAAAAATATCTATATTTCTGCATATACGTTTATTGATTAATTAATCTTATGCTAGGCCTACTCAAATAAAGAATATAAATAACAAAAAAATATCTGAACTAATCTAATCTGTTACTTGGATATATTGCACCCGTGCTAAAATGGTTGTTCCATTTAGATGCTTTAGATCACGTTTCAAACTCATTCCGTGGAGGGCTGAGTGTCTAAGGGTTTTCAAGCCTCCCTGGTACTTGATTGATAAATTAAGGCAGAGTTTCCCAAACTCTGTCCTCGGCACCCAAGGGGTACAAGTTTAGTTTTTTCCCTAGCACTACACAGCTGATTCAAATAATAAACTAATCATCAAGCTCTGATCATTTAAATCAGCTGTGTAGTGTTAGGGCAAGAACCAAAATGTGCACTCCTTGTGGTCCCGAGGACAGAGTTTGGGAAATGCTGAATTAAGGTCACCATGGCCCTCCATGGAATAAGTTTGACACCCCTGCTTTAGATACATTTCTTTGTCTTCTCAACCCAGCAGTCATTCTGAATGCAGGTTTCGGGTGAATACAAATTCCAAATAATAGATATCCCGACTCTGGTTGGAATCCAAGAGGAATTACACTTCACAAGCCAGCATTATGTGATTTGCAGGCTTGATGTTGCTTGTACACCATGAGTTTAAATAACCTGTTATGGCTGCAATCCCGATACCGGGATCGATATGAGAACTACCAGTGAAAATAGAGGGCGCCAAAATTCAAACCACAGAAATCTCATAATTTCAATTCCTAAAACAAACGTGTCTCATATTATTTTAAATCTATTTTCGTGTCCGTGCTTTCAGCGAAAGCACTACAAACGATTATGTTAGTTCTCCACCAAACCACAATAAGCACAGCCATTTTCCAGCAAAATATAGCCTTAACAAAAACCAGAAATAAAGATAAAATTAATCACTAACCTTGAATTATCTTCATCAGATGACACTCATAGGACTTCATGTTACACAATACATGCATGTTTTGTTTGATAAAGTTCATATTTATATTTTTGAAAATCGGAGTTTACATTGGCGTGTTAGATTCCAAAAACATCAAGTGATTTTGCATAGCCACATCATTCAACAGAAATACTCATAATAAATGTAGATGATAATATAGTTATACACATGGAATTATAGATATACCTCTCCTTAAAACTTCTTGTGACTCTCAAACCCGGATCCGGGAGCACTAATTAGCATAACGCAACGGACATAAATCTTCCTAGAAAATCTTCCTGTTCATGAAAATCACAAGTGAAATATATTGGAACACAGCTTAGCCTTTTGTTAATCACCCTGTCATCTCAGATTTTCAAAATATGCTTTACAGCCAACGCTAGACAAGCATTTGTGTAAGTTTATCGATAGCCTAGCATAGCATTATGCCTTGCTAGCAGCAGGCAACCTTGTCACGGAAATCAGAAAAGCAATCAAATTAAATCGTTTACCTTTGATTAACTTCGGATGTTTTCACTCACGAGACTCCCAGGTAGACAGCCAAAGTTCATTTTTTCCCAAAATATTATTTTTGTAGGCGAAATATTGTTCTTCACGTTTGGCTGAGAAATCGCCCGGAAATTGCGGTCACCACAACGCCGATATTCCAAATTAGCTCCATAATATCGACAGAAACATGGCAAACGTTGTTTATAATCAATCCTCAAGGTGTTTTTCTAATATCTATTCGATAATATATCTGTTGGCACAATTCGTTTTTCAGGAAGACCGATTGGAGTAATGGCTACCTCTGTATTTTACTCGAGAATCTCTCTCGGAGCCACCATGTGACCACTTACGCAATGTGGCCGCCTACGGCTATTCTTCAACATAAATGCGTAAAACTACGTCACAATGCTGTAGACACCTTGGGGAATACGTAGAAAGCGTAAACTCGTTGATGGCACATTCACAGCTCAATAGGGACTCATTGGAACGCAGCGCTTTCAAAACCTGGGGCACTTCCGGATTGGATTTTTCTCAGCCTTTC
The DNA here is from genome assembly GCF_002021735.2 of Oncorhynchus kisutch. Classification (NCBI taxonomy): domain Eukaryota; kingdom Metazoa; phylum Chordata; class Actinopteri; order Salmoniformes; family Salmonidae; genus Oncorhynchus; species Oncorhynchus kisutch. The sequence continues at coordinate 17,081,949 of NC_034182.2, read as the reverse complement.
GCCTGCAACATCAGTTCTGTTATACTCACAGACAATATCTGACAATACAGTTTTGGAAACGTTAGGGTTTTCTATCCAAAGCTGTCAATTATACGCATATTCTAGCATCTTGTCCTGACAAAATATCCCATTTAAAACGGGAACGTTTTTTTTTTCTTCAAAAATGAAAATACTGCCCCTAGAGAGTTTAACACTTACAGATTTCATTCAGCACCTGAATCTACACTAGAAATGTTACACTGAAAGATCAACACTAGGTAACACTGGCCAATTTGCTGTGCACCATCTCCAGTTAGATTCTATTCATAAAGTATAACATTATGATCAAAGAGAGGCTGATGGGACCTCTATGCCACAAACAGCAAAACTGTTACGCCAAAGAATGATTTGTGGCATCTTTGAGTTCTAGTGGGCAGGTTTAGATGAGTTATCACAGGCAAACATAGCGTAACATGAGCATGCTATTCTTAACAATGGACTTCACTGTTGTCTTTCTGCTGAAAGGAAGGTGAGGGCAGGTGACTTCCGTAATCCATACATAAGTGATCTCTCTTTCTCTCACTGTCGCTCGCACTCTCTCTTGCTCTCTCTTGGCATATCACTGACATCAACTGCTTTTCAGTCTATAACAACACAACTATGTCTACTAATCTCGGTTTATTTGCCCAGTTACCGTAAATATAGAGCCCTCCTCCACGCACACAGAAAACCATGGAATTAATATTAAGCAGTGTGTGTGTGTGTGTGTGTGTGTGTGTGTGTGTGTGTGTGTGTGTCAAGGTTTTTGTAGTAAATGTAAATGAAAACGAATCATGAAAAGATTATTTAGTTATAAAATTATTAACTGAAAATCATAATTAATTGACCCGTTTGTAAGACTATAATGAAATATCATCTTTGACAAAGTCAAAACTAACTAAAATAAAGTCCATCACGAATTATGTTTAGTTTTCTGGGAAAAAAAGTCTAATTTGGTTTTCCAGCTACATGCTACTGAGTCTAACTGGTAAATGTTGTCAGGAGATGGCGATTTTCAAAAAGGCCTAGTTCGTCCATCACTATCACTAGCTCTCACTGGCTAACATGTAAAAGCTCGCTAACTTGATTCTTCTTACATGTACTACTAAAGTTAGAAATCATTGGATTGTTAACATGGGATAATTTCAACCAATTGCTGTATGCAAGCCACCTCATATGTTTTGCAATAGTCACGATGCTATTACTTTCAAATCCAAGTCACTTTGAGAATGACTTTATGATAAAACAACAAATGCAAATTGAGCTGGCCAATCAGCGGTCTAGAAGAAGATCAGCTGGCCAATCAGCAGTCTACTCACATGAATATTTTCAATGACTGGTATACACCCATACCATTCTGTTGTTGGGGTAAACCCACGGCATTACAAAACAGAACCCTTAATTACCATTTTGGAAGGAAAACAATTTCCCTCACATCGTTAGTAATTATATATCGTATTTCATAGAGACATTGGGGGAGGCCTATTTGGGAGGCCTAGGTGGGGCCAATATCTTCAGCCAGGTCGTTCAAGATTAAAGTCGAAATTGGACATCTATCTATCTATGTCCGAAGGAAAACCGTCCACTAGAGGCAACAGTGAACACTATTACTATTAAGTAGGCTTGGGTTTTGTTAGTGTTGTGGACAGAGGTGGTGGATAGGTGTAATCTCATGACTCTGAAGGTTGCATTTTTAATCCCAGTTGTGATCATTAGTTTTTAATTTTGGGTTTTAACCCTATCCCAAACCCTAACTCTTAGCTTAATGAGTGCCTAAACCTGGAACAATTACAGAGCAGCAGGAGCAATAAAAACACTTACAAATTTGACATCTGGAGAACGTAAATTACATTTGGAGAACATGGATGACGTTTGGAGAATGTGGATGAATTCTGCAAGTGAGATTTTGAGAGCTTGTTGATATTTTAGCCCGCATTGGGCCCACATCGTGCCAACGTGGACATGTTTGCTGATGTTTACTGGATTACTACTCTAAGGCATGTGCTGGCAGACTGTAGGGGAATGGGGATCAGTAATGCGTGTGCGTGTGTGGACACAAGTCTGTGTGCTTGCATGCGTTCCTAATGTTTGTGCATTTACTGTATGTGTGTGTGTGTGTGTGTATGTCTGCATTTGTGCACGCCCGTTGGCATACCCATTTTCATCTGTATTTGTGCACGTCATCCATGTCCATGTGTAAATCATCCATCAACATGTGTACAGTCGTGGCCAAAGGTTTTGAGAATGACACAAATATACATTTTCACAAAGTCTGCTGCCCCAGTTTGTATGATGGCAATTTGCATATACTCAAATGTTATGAAGAGTGATCAGATGAATTGCAATTAATTGCAAAGTACCTATTTGCCATGCAAATGAACTGAATCCCCCAAAAACATTTCCACTGCATTTCGGCCCTGCCACAAAAGGACCAGCTGACATCATGTCAGTGATTCATTCGCTCGTTAACACTGGTGTGAGTGTTGACGAGGACAAGGCTGGAGATCACTCTGTCATGCTGATTGAGTTTGAATAACAGAATGGAAGCTTCAAAAGGAGGGTGGTGCTTGGAATCATTGTTCTTTCTCTGTCAATCATGGTTAACTGCAAGGAAACACGTGCCGTCATCATTGCTTTGCACAAAAAGGGCTTCACAGGCAAGGATATTGCTGCCAGTAAGATTGCATCAAGAACTTTAAGGAGAGCGGTTCAATTGTTGTGAAGAAGGCTTCAGGGGGCCCAAGAAAGTCCAGCCAGTGCCAGGACCGTCTCCTAAAGTTGATTCAGCTGCGGGATCGGGGCACCACCAATACACAGCTTGCTCAGGAATGGCAGCAGGCAGGTGTGTGCATCTGCACGCACAGTGAGGTGAAGGCTTTTGGAGGATGGCCTGGTGTCAAGAAGGGCAGCAAAGAAGCCACTTCTCTCCAGGAAAAAAATTAGGGACAGACTGATGTACTTCAAAAGGTACAGGGATTGGACTGCTGAGGACTGGGGTAAAGTCATTTTCTCTGATGAATCCCCTTTCCGATTGTTTGGGGAATCTGGAAAAAAGCTTGTCTGGAGAAGACAAGGTGAGCGCTACCATCAGTCCTGTGTCATGCCAACAGTAAAGCATCCTGAGACCATTCATGTGTGGGGTTGCTTCTCAGCCAAGGGAGTGGGCTCACTCACAATGTTGCCTAAGAACACAGCCGTGAATAAAGAATGGTACCAACACATCCTCCGAGAGCAACTTCTCCCAACCATCCAGGAACAGTTTGGTGATGAACAATGCCCTTTCCAGCATGATGGAGCACCTTGCCATAAGGCAAAAGTGATAACTAAGTGGCTCGGGGAACAAAACATCAATATTTTGGGTCCATGGCCAGGAAACTCCCCAGACCTTAATCCCACTGAAAATTTGTGGTCAATCCTCAAGAGGCGGGCGGACAAATAAAAACCCACAAATTCTGACAAACTCCAAACATTGATTATGCAAGAATGGGCTGCCATCAGTCAGGATGTGTCCCAGAAGTTTATTGACAGCATGCCAGGGCGGATTGCAGAGGTCTTGAAAAAGAAGGGTCAACACTGCAAATATTGACTCTTTGCATCAACTTCATGTAATTGTCAATAAAAGCCTTTGACACATCTGACAAAAATATCTAAAGACACTGAAGCAGCAAACTTTGTGAAAATTAATATTTGTGTCATTCTCAAAACCTTTGGCCATGACTGTACACTATAAAATGTACTCCTTGCGTAATATAGCCTAGTGTACTATCCAGAGCTGCCTCAGCCAGTCTGTAGTACAGTACAGGGCTGCTGCTGCACTGAGCCTCACAGAGTAGAGCCGAGTGGTAGCATTAGCTAGCATAGTTCAGTGGACTCTGGGCCAGCATGGCCCGTTTCACCCGGCTCCATTCTGCAGCCTCAGCATAGTAGCCAGAGCAGAGCAGCAGCGCTTTAATCATGTAACACAATCCTGTTGTCATGGCTGAGGGGAGGCAGCACCCTGGATCAAATGTCTGCACCCCACACAGACTCACATAGGCATGGAGGCGCACACACAGGCAAGCATGCACATGTACACACATGCATGCACAAACGCACCGGCATGCACACACACTCACATACACACTTGGAATCTGTGCCTGAGGGAGTCTGTAGAGGGCCAAGGGGGTGCAGACAGAGCCACCTCAACACTTTTTAATCAAACACATGGAGTCACGGGTGAGAGGGTACGAGCCCCTTTGACTCCCCATAACTGTAGCGAATCAGGGGGGCTAGGGACCTCCCAACCCACTCTGCTACACTGAGCCACCATCACTCATGTGGAGGATGTGCCGTTTTTCCACCAATGCAAGCATTCCTTGTTCTCTTCAAATCACCGTCTTTGTGTGTGTGTGTATACATGTGTGTCTTTGCGTGCGTGCATATCTGCGTTCAAGCATGTATGCCTTGTGTGTGTGTGTGTGTGTGTGTGTGTGTGTGTGTGTGTGTGTGTGTGTGTGTGTGTGTGTGTGTGTGTGTGTGTGTGTGTGTGCCTGCATTAAAACACACAGTGGGATTCGAGATCACTTCGCTGTCAGTAAAATAAATCCCTAATGGTAGCATGATTATCCTAACCCCCTCTGACTACACACTCATTCAGAGCCATGTTGATTCTATTGGGAGCTGTGAGTGGTCTGCTCTGTAAATGCAGGGGATGTTAATAATGAGAGAATTGTGTTTGCGCGCACGGACGTGTAGGCGTACGTGCATTTGTGTGTGTGTGTGTGTGCCTGCATCTGTGCGTGTGCATTCTTGCACATGCATGTGTTTCTCCCTGTGTTTCTCCCTGCATCTTGTCGTGATGAACTGCTCTGTTCATCACGACAAGAAACTCATTGACCTGATTCAGTAAGGAGCCGCGCCCCTTCCAAATGCTCCTTGAGAAGGGTGTAATTAACATTGGTCCGTGGTCGTTTCTTTTGCGTCGGGGACAACATGTAGCATTGTAGCTAAGCCTATCCCTAATCCTTTTCATAACCTTAACCACATTCTCCTAACCTGCCACATTAATTATCCAAACCTGAAATGTTAGTAATCCTAACCTGCTTGGCAAACAAATCATCTGTGTTGAGAAACCATTAGTAGCATAGCACCGGAACTGACCAATGGCAGACATCAAAGGGCGTTTCCTGATATAAAGGAACACTCACATCAAGAAACACCCTGAATTAAAATCTGCAAATACACAATATTGCACAGCTCAGCTCAGAGGACTGAAGATGCCCCCTGCTGGTGGAAGGGGGAATACCAGCCTCTCTACCTCAGCCCCAGTATCTAGATACAGCAGACGGCAAGCTAGGTCAGTCATGTATCACACACACAGAGGTCAAAAGGCATAGTTATGTCCTGTGGGATTTAGGGTTTAGACAATGGGTAGGGGTTAAGTTTAATTAAGGTGGGGGTTGGGGTTAGCATTGTAGGACTAGGGTAGGGGAATAGGCGTTAGAGTAATGACTAGGTTGGAGGTTAGGGTGTGGTAGAGGTAGAAGTTGCAGCTGGAACTAAGGACTGTAGAAAACATGACATCCAGACCTCACTGACTGCACCATCCTGCCTCTCTCCTCCCATCTCCTGGAATAGCTCCAGATGAACAAATGTTCAAATCCACCCACCCAGACAGACAAACATTTATTCTAGTGTAAGTCTAGTAAGAATGATTCAGGTCTGTGATGCCTGGAATCTAAAACGAATCTAATAATGCATCTTAATATGTATTGGTGACCAACAGCATATCGGTGTTGTCATGACGTTGGCCTCTTTGGGTATAGCAAGCACAATCCCCTTCTCCCTGCCCCCCCCCCCCCCCCCCCTTGCCTCCTTCAACTAGGTTGTTGTGGTCAGAGAGACGTCGTAAATTCATGAGGATCTCCTCATGGACACACAGTATAGAGAGAGTAGATTTTCATTTTCAAAGGAATTCCTTCCACCTCACAGAACTTGAGGTACGAACAAATGTCATGTTTCAGAGAAAGTATAAAAGATCGGTGAAGAATCCAGCTACGAACAGGTCCGTTTGTCACAACTTGGGGGTCATGGGAGACAGTGTGGCCACATTACCATAACGCTGTTTATATAATAGCCTCAGATATGAGGTTTACATCTAATTGTTGTATAAGATGAATGAGTGAGTATGATACTGTTTGTATAATTGTGTAATATGATTTTAGACTGTTTAATGAAGAAAAATACAATTCCCTTTTGATTTGAACTAAATCAGAGGACAGCCCCTGGGCCCAGTTAGGGTCAGACATCCTGGGACAGCCCTTTTCAACCCTTCCGAATAAAACCCCCACTCGGGTTTTCGATCAGCAGACCGAGCTTACCTCAATTACGAGATGGCTAAAAGTTGCAGACCATGTTGTTCTCCATTAAGAGTGGGACAAAGGTTGTATAAACCATTGCTGAATCTTTTAACCATACCACGTGGTTAAACTCTTAGGCTATCGATACCGACAGAAAAATAACAAGTCTTTGATATGAATTACTAGTCTGCAGCTAGGAATTCGATATCATTGAACGCAAAGAACGACAACCGCCGAAACATCCATTCTATAACGAAACTAATGAATGTCACTTTTAACAATTCACTCTAACCACAACCGAGAGAGAGAGGGAGAGAGACAGACAATTCTACAAAAGAAACAAACTTTTCACCAGCAATCAAGACGACACACTGAGCGTAAATATATATATTGATTGCAATTGTTCCCGAATGAGTGAGCGTTCATGTGCAAAGGATTAGCATTTCAATTGTTATAATTATGACTCTGTAGTGACTTCTTAGTCGACCCCCACTTCACTTTTGTCTAACAAGCCGCTATGCCGGTTTAGCCCACTAGGGCACATTCTTCTATCATTTCTTGTAACCATATTTACTATATGTTTATGCATTTCTGTGAATTACTTAGTTAGTAATAAATAAATGATTTAAGACAATTGATGTATGGATGACTCATAGTGAAGATGTGCAGATAACCAACAAGTTATGATGTTTGGAATGAGACGAACGTGATGTAAAGTAAATAATTCATTAATTCGAAGACTAATTGATTAGATAAAATATCTGAAAAGTTATTTTAGGAAATGATAACTTTGTAATCTGAATATTTTTCCTTGGTTCCCCGAATTCCTAGTTAATTACATGATTAATCAGTTGATTGCGTAATACTAATTACAGAGAATCTTTGATAAAAACTTAGTCTTCAGTTAATGATAGTAAAGACACGACAGTGTCCAGTCAGTTTTGTGACTGGGGCTGAGGGCGGGGAACTGTGAGTGACCGTGAACACACTCCCAGTGATACAAGCTGTTATTCACCGACACGCTGAGACACACACACCCTATCCCGGGGATACTGGTTGGTAACGGTCGACCCTGGTTTAAACCCTCAGTATTACAGGATTAGTTAGTGACACACTGGGTCAGCCAAGCTTCTTTACTTTTACTTACAATATGGACTGTAATTATTCTCAGAGAGAGAAAAGCCTACACGCATATCATGTGTGTGTTATCTATTCTTGCAAGAGGATTATTTGATAGAGTGGATTATAAAACATGGAATCTACGTAAATAGGGAACATGTAGTCAAATTAAAAGGGATTGTTTTGCAAAGCATTGGCAGAACAGTTTAATTCTGGTTCACATCCTCTGCGTTCCCCCCACCATTTTCTTTCTCTCGACGAACACAGAAGCAAGAGAGGGAACCCTCACGACAAAAGCCTACCTTCCCAAAGGTCATGTTCTTCTCACAGTGCATTCCTAGCCTAGCTCACTTCTTGTTTTTGCCAGGTGACCGCTGACAGCTAATAACACCTCTTTGTGTAAGTAGATACTGTCTACATGCCCTAACAACAGGACACTAACAGGTGACTTCGTGTGCATCCCAAATGGCACACGATCCCCAATTTAGTGCACTACTTTTGAACAAGGCCCATAGGGCTCTGGTAAAAAAGTTGTGGACTATATAGGGAATAGCGTGCCAGTTGGGATGCAGACTTTCCTAGCATAGTTGCCTTGCCTAGCGTACACAAACAAAATGCTGGGTTAAAAACAACCCAATTTGGGTACATATTGGAACGAACACATGTTAGGTTATTTTGACCAAGCCAGTTGGGTCACTTAGTTGGGTTTTTGGGTTAATCAACCTCTGCCGAGTCCACAGCACCGGGATGTTCCAGTTCTCAGGGAAAACTCCTCCTCCACATTTACTGGATTGGTTGAACAATGCAGAAGAGAACCTCCCCTATTTTCTTCTTGTCAAGACCAGTATACAGGGGATCTAGTTTTAGGCTTTTATTTTGGGTCAGACCAGAAGACTGTAGGTGAAGACTGTAGGTGTGGCTTAGTAGGTACGTGGCTGTGAAATAGTTATTTTTGGCCACCCTTGAGAGTAAATTACATTCCAGTTCATATTCTATTGTATTGTCATCACATGTCAAAGTTATCAGATAGGGTTGGTAGTGGAATAAGGTGGTGGGTTTTAATGAGTGTAGGGTTAGTTGGTAGGGTAATTTAAAACATATTGAACTTTTCCTATTTCCCATTTTTATCACAAAGTATAAAGGCTTTGTTCTATAGTGCACTTGGGGGGGCGATAATGCAACACGTTGGATGCCAACCCGCAGATAAACTCCACAAGACCACGTTGAGCATGAACACTTTTGTAGCTTTTATGAAGTTTACACAAGGGTATGAGTTCCTCAACAGCCTACTCATCTCCCAATGTTGGTATGGTTACCACTTTGTTGTAATATTTAAATAATAATGTTATTACATTTATATTAAAATATGTAATAATGCAAAACTATTGAATGAAAATGAAAAATTGACATTTCTAACAAACATTTACTTTTAACGGTTGGCCAAAAAGAAGTAGCTGAAAATCAAACCCCCACCTGGCCACGCCTCTTGAAAAATAACCCTATTACACAAGCATAGGTTAACCTTTTCACACACTAGTTCCAAATATCTCTAACGGTCCCCCCAGCATGAGTTTTTTTTTATCTATGTGACACCATAATGCACTTACTGTTCCAAATTGTTTTGTGATTGTTACACAACCGAACAGTTTACCCGCGCTGCCCTCAAACCATGGCACGCTGCCTGCTAATTATTAATAGGCTTTGTTTAAATGATTTTCCAACAATATTTATTTAACAACAGTTTGAATTGAGGTTTGTTAGTCTCCTCAGTAATTCACATAGAAGTAGTCCATTCCATTATGGCAGTCAATAAGATTTGCTGGACAAACTTCTCTCTTCGATTAGATACCGTGTTCAAAACAACTGGAAACTCTGAACTCGGAAATCTCCAACTTCAGAGTGTTCAAGACAACTGAACTCTGAAAAAAACGAGGTCTGACTGGGAAAAATGGTTTTTAATGGTCATCCAACTCCTAAACTCTGGCCTCTCTCTAGAGCTCCCACTTTCTGACCTAAAGATCATTGACATCATGATTTAACCTTTTATTTTTCAGAGTTCCAAATTGTCTTGAAAGCACCAAGAGCCAATGTACTTCTCCAGCTCAAGTAAACAGACATTTGCTCATTACCAGTCAGAACAGGACCTGTACAAACTTTTCCCCCCAGTTGGCACCACATTGCCTTCATTATTTTTTCCTTACTAATAATTTTACAGTTTAGTCATTTAGCAGACACTGTTATCCAGAGAAATTAGGGTTAAGTGCCTTGCTCAAGGGCACAATATTTTTTACCTAGTTGGCTCAGGGATTCAAACCAGCGACCTTTCGGTTACTGACCTAACACTCTTAACCACTAAACTACCTAACTTTGGACATGTGTGCATTCCTATCAAAGTAAGTGCCTTATTATACTATCATAGTAGTTTCTGTATATGTGACCCATTTAAGGAAACTAGGCAAAAGTCGCGGGTCACTACTTCACAGGAGAGCCGTTTGAAAGTAGGGCCGTTTACAATGGGCACCTTTTCATCCAAGCTACTCTATACTGCCCCTGCAGCCATATGAAGATAACAAAACTTCAGGAAGAGAATGGTGGGACGTGAACGATGGTAGACAACACACCCCGTCAACATGCATACTATAAACAGGCCAAACTCAACTTGTCTTCTCTTATTATCTTTGGTTTCTGTGAGGAAAAAAAGCATGGCTGCGCGCTGAAACTAATCGTTGGATTTCTTTCGATTTCTAGAAAGTGTTTTACTCAATTATTTGGATCAATTGTGAGCTCACCCGTGATGTGATTAATTATACATAGTAATTGCTATTAGCTAATTCATATTGTAGTTTATGTCAGCTGAGAGTTAGACATTTTGACCGCTTGTGTTGCGTCAATTTTGCCTCAGTTAGTGCTAGGACAAATGTAGCCTACATTTGTCCGGTTAGGATGATTGTGTTATGCCATAGATACTTCTGTGAACATTGCATCCAAAAATAAACTGCTCACATTCTGGACATAACTTAGTAAGGACTGTGTTTGTGTAAATAGTTTCTGAAAAAAGTGTGGCCGCTCAAATGCTGATTGTTGCGGCCATTTGAAACTGGCCGTTCTAAATAAGCTTTCTAAATGAGTGTTCGGATCACACGGTTGTGATCGTACACTTCAGGGACCACTGTAGAATGATCACACCCATGTGATGGTACGTGTGAAAGGGTTAAGACATGTAGCTAGATAAACAATGAACCTAGCTAGGTAAACAAATTTAAGATCACGTCACGTAACGTTAGCTAACGAGCCAGCCAGCTAACATTAGCTAGTTAAACAACAATGAACAGTGCCAACAGTACCACAGTGCTGGGAGCTAACCAACCAGGTTCAATGTTAGCTAGCTAACATTAGGCTCTAACTAGAAAAGCAAACGGCTCTGGGAAACAAATAATAACTTCAGCAAGGGAGCCAGCCAGCTAAGGTTAGCTAGCTAGCTAACAGTACACTTTAACTTGAAATGAAATAACCTTGTCAAAATTAGAAATGTGTAATAACTGAAAATATAGCTAGCTATCTTATCTGTATACATCATGCATGATGGACACTTCTCCCTGTCAGGAATGCCATACCACATTTGCCCTTAGTTTGAAGATGTAATCTGGAGACTCCATCTCTTTAGCTATCATATCAAACTTGATGCTCCAGAAAGTGGAGAGCAATGCAGTTATCCAGCTCCACTACACAATATATTTTTTTTAAAGTCACGTTTGACAGGATTACCAACACAGGCTGATGATCTCAAATAGACAGAAGCCTGCTATATGGCAGACCAATCCGAACTCCTCTCTCGGCATGTCCAGGCCACTCATTATCTCAGCCAATCATGGCTAGTGGGAAGGGTGCAGTCATTTTCTGTGGCTTAACCAACAAGGCTCGTAATTTAACAATTGTATTTCTATATACAGATGGCATACAAGTTTGTTATGATTTTTGAGAAGGCACATGTTCGAGAAGGTACCCTCGTTCATGTCAGAGTTTTGGCGCTGCTTGTGTGAGCTAAAAACCAAGCATTCTGATTGGCTCTTTTCCATGGGATCACCATGGAAACTGCTGCTCCCCCTGTCTCCGTCGCCACCACAGTGTTTCGCTTCAGCAACACTCCAGCAAGAGATCCGCTCTCCTTTCCTCCTCTCATCTCCTCTACTTTCTTCCAACATTCTACACTGGGAACCACCTGTCTGCTCTAGAAGATATCTCCCTCTGGTCTATAGACTAGACCTGTCCAACAGAATATCTATTCTCTGATATTTAATTCTGTATACAGCTGTGTATATGCACTTATATTTGTCTGTTTCCTATATGCTCTGTCCTTGTGCTGTATGTAAAGTATAAATATACTTTCAGAGCTTCTTTATTGTTCCCCTTTGAAAAATAGTTATTTTAACCTCATTTGGACTTCCTGGTTGAAGTAAAGGTAAAAATAAATACCTTAAGCTACTGTAGGGTATCAGATCTCAAGGTCTTCTCTTCTTTAATATTAAAACCCTTTAAGATGCTTTATTTGTAAATGATGTCCGAGTGTTGGAATGTGCCCCTGGATATCCATAAAGAAAAAAGAAAATGTTGTTTGGTTTGCTTAATATAAAGAATTTGAAACAATTTATACTTCTACTTTTAATTCGTAAGTATATTTTAGCAATTACATTTACATTTGATACTCAAGTATATTACTCAAGTAGTATTTTACTGGGTGACTTTTACTTGAGTCATTTTCTGTTAAACCTATCTTTACTTCTACTCAAGTATGACAATTGGGTACTTTTCCCACCACTGCTATCCCCCATAGTCTAAAAGTCGATAGGCTAGTGCTTTTGTGGTTCATTAGACCTATTCATCTTGTTGGCTAACGAAAAGTAAATGTGGATATTCTTCGAATGTCTTCAATATGCAACTTGTAGCATGTGAGAAAGACCCGATCATGTGAGGGAATTTGGCTAATAGGAATTGAGCTATGTGAGAGAGCCATGTGAGTGAGAGGTGCTTCGGAGCACGCAGCTGGGAGAAGGGAATGATAACTATACAAAATATTTGCTCTAACTGCTATGTTAAGCCTGACTATTTTATTATTTTGTGTCTAGATAAAGCAGTATTACGCACTTTCACCTATAAAAAGGAATGACGAAAATAGGCTATGAACATCAATTACAAGACCAAGTAATGTGGAGATTGATAATTTTTTGTTGTTCCTTTTTATAGATGAAAGGGCACAATACTTCCTTATCTAGAGACAGAATAATACAATAGTCAGGCTTAACATAACAGTTAGACCAAACGTTTTGTTGGATGAAAGCTGAATTGAGAATGTCATTATTTATTGGTTATGTTAAGTTAAAGATAGGGCTGACTACTGCCCCCTTTGGAGGAATTGCGTGCCCATAGTAAACAGAAAAAATATCTGTCAAAAATTGCTAATATATGCATATAATAATAATTATTGAATAGAAAACACTCTAAAGCTTCTAAAACCGTTCAAATTATGTCTGTATGTAAAGCAGAACTCTCAGGGCAGCCATTCTCCCAAACTCTCTCTTGCCATCATGAAAGTTGGGCCAACTTTGACATCATCGGCCCCACCCTTCCCAACCAGCTACGGATCTGGGAACAGTTCCTATCTCTTCAGCGCGATGTCTCCTTTCAGTGGGGCCTGTCATTGTGAGAATCGCGCGCTCCCTCGAGTTTTGGCGGGCTGAAACCTCCGGGTCACGCGAAAATACATGTACTTTCATGCGCGCGTCGGGTCCGGAGCTCTCTTTCTTCCAGGATTGACCAAACGATTTCGGTTTGTCTGTTCGAGCTAAGGATTGTTTTGCATGTTTAGAACATGCTAAAGCTTGATTCTGCACTTAGTTTGACCAGTTTAGTCGACATATAATATGCAATTTTGAAGTTAAGATGCGCATCCACTAGAATTTTGGCTGCATTTCAACCGGAATTTGTCGCGTTTGATAACCTAAAGACACAGACTTGAAAACCAAACGCAGTTTTTGGTAAGTATAACTCCTTCCACGTCTTCTGATCGAAGAACATCAAAGGTAAGGGAATATTTATGTGTTAATTATGGGTATCTGTGGACTCCGAGATAGAGGAGACATAATGCTAATTTCTGAGCGCCGTCTCATATTATAGCCTAGTGAACGAATTCTGTAACGTTAAAAATAAATGTAACACAGCGGTTGCATTAAGAAGAAGTGTATCTTTCTATCTATATGTAGAACATGTATATTTAGTCAAAGTTTATGATGTGTATTGCTTGTTATCTGACGTTTTCTGCCGGAGCTATCATAATTTCTCCGGACATTTGAGTAGCATTTTGTGAACATGGCGTCATTGTAAACAGAGATTTATGGATATAAATAGCATATTATTGAAAAAAACATAAATGTACTGTGTAAAATGTCCTATTACTGTCATCTGATGAAGATTTTCAAAAGGTTAGTGAATTATTTTTCTTTTAATCCTGCGTTTGGTGATTGCATTTTTTGGCTATTCAAATGAGCTGTGTCTTTGGTGGTGGTTTGACATAAATATGTGCTATGTTTTCGCCGTAAAACATTTTAGAAATCTGACTTGCTGGCTAGATGAACAAGGTGTTTATCTTTCATTTGAGCTATTGGACATGTTAATGTGTGGAGGTTAAATATTTCTAAGAGTATTTTGCACTCCGTGCGCCACCGTTCCAGCTGAATGTGGGAGGGGTCGTTCCCAAAAGGGAACACTACCCCGTCAACAGGTTATGTATTTGTGGATCAACAGAACTGCTGTATTAGTGTGGGGAATCTGTGGGGAATCTGTAAGTATACTGTTTTAAAAAAAACAAGCCAGAACACCGGAACAATATCAGTCTTTCGGCGCATTTATTTACATTTTAGGATACCTGAGGATTAAATAGAAACGTTGTTTGACTTGTTTGGACGAAGTTTAGCGGTAGCTTTTTGGACTCCTTTCTTTGTCTGCACGTTGAACGAGTGGATTACTCAAATCGATTGTGCCAACTAAATTGACTTTTTGGGATATAAAGAAGGATTTTATCTAACATAATGACCATTCATGTTGTAGCTGGGACCCTTGGAATTGCAAACAGAGGAAGATTTTCAAGAGTAAGTGATTTATTTAATTGCAATTTGTGATTTTATGACGCCTGTGCTGGTTGAAAAATATGTTGTAGTGGGGCGCTGTCCTCAAACAATCGGATGGTATGCTTTTGCTGTAAAGCCGATTGTAAATTGGACAATGCAGATTAACAAGAATTTAAGATTTTAAATTATATAAAAATACTTGTATGTTCATGAATGTTTAATATTACCATTATTTATTTGAGTTGCACGCCCTCCAATTTCACCGGATATTGTCCAGCTAGCGGGACACCTATCCCTTAAGAAGATCTTGATTAAGTTAATCACTTAGTCCTCTGTCTTACAAGTATTAATAATGGGATTTTCTCTGAATGTCTTTTTTGTAACAAACATTCTTTCACAGGTGCAGAATGCAGTGTCCAGTGACCTAATTGGCATAGCCTGCACAGATGAGCAGCGACAATGGAATGCAGGGACTCGGAGGAACCTTGAGCCAAAGCGGTTAACTTTTTATTAAACAGCATTGACTTCACACACCATAAGGCCAGTGACCAATATGCAGAAAAGCATCCAGAATGTCCACCCCTGCATTCCACTCACATAATTGAATCTGCCTGTGGGGAGTCTGCTCTATACGTGTGTTAATTCTGAACTGACAATAATATCACAGCCAGTAGCATCCCATGTAAAATAGGACTGAATGGAATATTTATTTTTGGCTGTACCATTCTAATGTATTTGAAGATAATGAACTGATGGCCTCCCAGTGGCTGGAAGACTGTGGATACTCTGTGGACCACAGAGGCACTGTTGTCAGTGTTGAAGAGCCATGGCTATCAGCAAGTCCTGACATAGTGCTGAACTCCAAGGAGCAGTTGGAGATCAAGTGTCCTGTCATGGGGAAGGGCTGTGATTCTCTGGATGATGTCTTCAATGGGAAAGCCTGTGATGTGAAGTTGGTGGAGGGTACACCCCAATTGCAACCACATTGGCCACCTGGCAACTACATGCAAGTGCAAATGGGTATGTTTTGTACAGGACTGAGAGAAAGTAAGGTGCTCATCTGACAAATTGTCATCCCTGATCCCTATGATGCACAGTTCTGTGCAGAGGCTGTCCTGAGGTTGAAGGCATTCTACTCAACACACATGCTGCCATTTATTGTTGAGAAGTATCCGGCAGGCAGATTTTCACTGAGTGACAAATATATGCAGCTCTGTAGAAGTATGTAGTCAGATGTCTCTCCTGTTTGCTGTTACTATTAAGATATTTTTTTTCAATTAAAAAGCCTGATTTAATGCATCAGCAGTTTCAGTATAGTGTAAATAGTTTTTATGGCTTTGTTTTTATTAATATTAATGAGTATGTAAAACAAATGTATTTTATTTATTTTTCCATTATTTTACCAGGTAAGTTGACTGAGAACACGTTCTCATTTGCAGCAAAGACCTGGGGAATAGTTACAGGGGAGAGGAGGGGGATGAATGAGACAATTGTAAACAGGGGATTATTAGGTGACCGTGATGGTTTGAGGGCCAGATTGGGAATTTAGCCAGGACACCGGGGTTAACACCCCTACTCTTACAATAAGTGCCATGGGATCTTTAATGACCTCAGAGAGTCAGGACACCCGTTTAACGTCCCATCCGAAAGACGGCACCCTACACAGGGCAGTGTCCCCAATCTCTGCCCTGGGATATTGTTTTAGACCAGAGGAAAGAGTGCCTTCTACTGGCCCTCCAACACCACTTCCTGGATGGGAGACCAGATGCTGCTGGAACTGACCAGGACCAACCCTGCTTAGCTTCAGAAGCAAGCCAGCAGTGGTATGCAGTGGTATGCTATAATGAACCTGATTTGTTATAGAATGAATTGACATGTATTTACCGTAACTTGAAATCGACTTTGCAAATGGAATTTGACTAGTCAGTTCATTCAGCATCTTCATGATTGATATCATCACGCAGGTTAAACAGGGCAGCACAGATTCAAAGTATTTTGTCCATTTTAGATGAGATGTTGATTGGCACTGTTTGCAAGATGATTCTAAACTGTTTGAGCCTTTGAATTGTGCGTTCCACATGTACCCTCACATTAGCTATCCATCTTGTCCATGTGGTGTCCTCCTATGACAGCTTTGTGCCTCTTTTTGTGAAGGCTGGAATTGTTAATTTGACCTTCCTCTTGTGTAGCAGATCACAGACTGTGAAGCCCGGGTCAGCCATGACCTCATCACCTGGACTGTTATATATTTGTCGCTACATCTACAGTTGAAGTCAGATGTTTACATACACTTTGGTTGGAGTCATTGTAACACATTTTTCAACCACTCCACAAATTTAATTTCTTTCAGTTAGGACATCTATATGTGCATGACACAAGTAATTTTTCCAACAATTGTTTACAGACAGATGATTTCACTTATAATTCACTGTATCACGATTCCAGTGGGTCAGAAGTTTACATACACTAAGTTGACGGAGTCTTTAAATAGCTTGGAAAATTCCAGAAAATGATGTCATGGCTTTAGAAGCTTCTGATAGGCTAATTGACATAATTTGAGTCAATTGGAGGTGTACCTGTGGACGTATTTCTAGGCCTACCTTCAAACTCAGTGCCTCTTTGCTTGACATCATGGGAAAATCAAAAGAAAACAGCCAAGATCTTAGAAAAAAATTGTAGACCTCCACAAGTCTGGTTCATCCTTGGGAGCAAATTCCAAATGCCTGAAGGTAGCACGTTCATCTGTACAAACAATATTACACAAGTATAAACACCATGGGACCACGCAGCCGTCATACCGCTCAGGAAGGAGATGCGTTCTGTCTACTAGAGATGAACATACTTTGGTGCGAAAAGTGTAAATCAATCACAGAACAGCAGCAAAAGACCTTGTAAAGATGCTGGAGGAAACAGGTACAAAAGTATCTATATCCACAGTAAAACGAGTCCAATATTGACATAACCAGACTATGGTTTGCAACTGCCCATGGGGACAAAGATCATACTTTTTGGAGAAATGTCCTCTGTTCTGATGAAACAAAAATAGAACTGCTTGGTCATAATGACCATCGTTATGTTTGGAGGAAAAAGGGCCGAAGAATACCATCCCAACTGTGAAGCACGGGGGTGGCAGCATCATGTTGTGAGAGTGCTTTGCTGCAGGAGGGACTGGTGCACTTCACAAAATAGATGATATCATGAGTTAGGAAATGTATGTGTATATTGAAGCAACATCTCAAGACATCAGTCAGGAAGTTGAAGCTTGGTTGCAAATGGGTCTTCCAAATAGACATTGAACCCATACATACTTCCAAAGTTGTGGCAAAATGGCTTAAGGACAACAAAGTCAAGGTCTTGGAGTGGCCATCACAAAGCCCTGACCTCAATCCTACAGAAAATGTGTGGGCAGAACTCAAAAACTGTGTGCGAGCAAGGAGGCTACAAATCTGAATCCAACTTATTTTGGGAAGCTTGTGGAAGGCTACCGGAAATGTTTGACCCAAGTTAAACAATTTAAAGGCAATGCTTCCAAATACTAATTAAGTGTATGCAAACTTCTGACCCACTGGGAATGTGATGATAGAAATAAAAGCTGAAGTAAAGCATCGTCACTGTCACGTTCTGACCTTTATTTCCTTTGTTTTGTCATTATATAGTATGGTCAGGGCGTGAGTTGGGGTGGGCAGTCTGTTTGTTTTTTTATGATTTGGGGATTTCTATGTTTCGGGCCTAGTTTGGTTCTCAATCAGAGGCAGGTGTCATTAGTTGTCTCTGATTGAGAATCTGTTAAGGGAATTTTTATCTATAATGACTAATTATGTATACATTTCAATCAGGATGAATTAAAAGACTTATGTTACTGTACATGTATGAATTTTCTCTGTTGCTCTCAGTATTGAATATAATGTAGTCAGGAGTTTAGTAAAATGACGGTCTGTTCCTTTGTACAAATGAATGAACTATCTCCAGATGGCAGGGACGGACTATCTAGAATGCTAATCTACACTGACTGAGTTCTTTGATTGATGTTCTAAAATTCTCAGAATTCATCAATAATGGGAGCTTTGCTATTCCCACAGGGTTTTGTATGACCAACATACACTGGGTTTTGTATAACCGATATACACTGAGCAGGTTCGAAAATAACCGGTGGTAAGGTGCACTACCATAAATAAACTAGAGCTTAATAAATCCTGGTTTTGCAAGCCAGAAGGTTATTAAGGAGGGATATAGTGCGCATTGGAGAATTACGACGCTTGTTCCGTACAAATAGGATAACCATTAATTCAAAAAACATACCTAAATAAAGTTTGAACCTGAGTAGTCTATCTGTATATGGGAAGTAGTCTGACTATCAAGAAGTAGCAGATAAGATATATATATATATATAACAGGTGAGGATAAATTAGGCGTGGTGAGAAGGCAGGGTAATTCTAGGCAAACAGAATAATTGAACCTGTACGATGCTGAAAGAAATTAATATCCAAAAAGGAGAGGTTAACTTAGTCTAGAGTAGTGAGATATGAGACATTAACGTTGAAAGTCCCAAAAAGAATATCCTATGGGTGAAATATAATGTCCGGTCAAAAGTCTTCTATGGACGCGGTTCACAGGAAGGAAAATACATACTGATTATTTTTAAAGAGACACACACATAGTCAGGCAGAAAAGCACTAAAAGTAATTAAGTAACGGTAAATTGCTAATTCGTAGAAAGACACGCACATAGAATTTAAAATAAAAATATAGTAAGGCATAGATAAGTGATTCAATACTACTACTAGTACTAGTACTAGTAACGGTAAGGATTAAGAATGGGTGGAAATGCCTCAAAAGAAGCCCCGGAACTAACGGGAGATGAGCGTTATATGGAACAGAGAGACAAGAGAAACATTGATTTCGGTCTAAGCTGGAGAAAAGAAATACGATTTTGATGGCCGTCTAAACGTAGAAAAGCTGGAATCACTTATAAAACAGATACATAAGGAATGTGGAAATAATGTGAAAAAGCAAAATAAACAGGGGTTATACACCGCCGGAGTTTGGCTTTCAGAAGCAAAAAAGAGAATTGGACGCGCAGGAAAAAAGGTTAAATCTGACAAGACTCGAGAGAAGTTGATAAAAATTACAAAATACATTTTTAAAAGTAATTTGAGAGTCGACAGGATAGCTGATTCGCTAAGTGGGTATCATTGTTTTGTGGCATTTATTTGGAACCATGTTAGGGTATTTAATGTTGAAAAGCAACCTCTATAGAAAAACATAACTGCATATGTTTCGGGAAGTTAGCTAGGTTGAATTTTGTTATTCAAGCTTTTCCCCTGATACGTAGACATCCGTAACAGGGGCAAGAGGGTTTTTTTCTTCTTGAGGAACTAACAGATGTAAACGTGAGTCTGAGTAATTTTGCCATCTGAAGCATTATAGTAGTGAGTTTTCGTATAGTTTGTTTTTAGCTGATAAAAGTGGTTTGTTTATTTGTTTACTGGTTATGGTCAATTTTAGGGTTTGATTTAACTTAGTTAAACATTGTGTTCTGGCGTGTTTAAGTAGGATTCTTTACTCCGGGACGGATGGGAGTTATCTAAAATAAGTAAATTAAAGGAGCCATGGGAGAATGCGAATGCATTTTTATTAAATATCTGGGATAAAATTACGGATTTCTTACACTGAGAAATGTACGACATTTGCGGCAGAGGGAAAAAGTAATACATTGGATAATAATGTTATCAGGTTTAATTGTATCTAAGGGTAGCATGTTCATTTAAGTAAACATATACGTAGATGATGTTTAAAACGTATGATTAATGATTTGAGTCAAAGGGTAATTATCATTAGGTTTTAGTTATAGTTCACTTATTGAGTTTCTGAATCGAAGTAGCATAGTGAATGCTAGTTAGGCGTGTTGTGTCTCACTTTTAGAAGCCTCCTGGGATTATAATTTTGGGGAGAGTGGGGGAGAGAGCGGCCATAAACGACCAAATTGAAAAAGGTCGAAGTCTTGATTATCCATTAAGGTTTGCAAATATATACACATAAAACAATTGTTAGAACTATTTGTTTTAGTGCAAAGGTATTTTAAAGAGGCACGCTCACATATGGAACCTTATGAGTTTTTATTTTATGGGTTTTAATTACACAGGTGATTATTTTTATTTTAAGGATAAAGGGTTCTTTAATATGTCTATTATGGTATGGAACATGACTAAAAAAAGGGTGGTATGACCTTTTGACCTTATCGTGACTATCTTTTGGGGTCTGATCAGCCCCGGGGGAGAGCCATTTGTATAATGAATTATGGTCAGTTGGGTTACTAATTTTAAGGTAAAGGAGTTATAATGGAGTGTTAGTTTGGGGTTTAGAATTATTGTTTGAATCACTGAAGCTGATTTACAATATTAGCTGTGAAGTTTTTGAATTGGCTATTATGGATTTGATATTACAACAGAAAATAGTTATATTTATCATAGAGAATAAATTGGGGTGATAAATTACTTTAGATAAGGTATTCCATGTTATTGTCAGATAGAATACTGATCCCTGAAGTAAAGAGCTTGTAAAGGAAGGATTTCGATATGGTTAGCATTTGTTCAGGCTCTGGTTAACCATTAGGAGGTCTTTTAAATAGTATTAAATTTGACAGGAATATAGGACATATGTGGTGATTTAGGATTATTGTAAGGATTAAGATAGATTGAGTAAGGAAATGTAAGGACTTTAGAGATGGTCACTTATAGACATGTTTTTTCTAAAATCAATGATTTTAGATAGTCAAACAGTGAGACGCTTAGTGGCATTTTGAGAGATAGGAGAGAAAGGAATTACTGTTTAAATCGGTAAATATATATATTTAAAAACATATATAAATAGCACAGATACTTCTTAAACTAGATAAGCCACTGGACAGAGAATTGATACAGGATTGGGATGAATGGATGCCCTAGAGAGAATTGGACATACATGATAATGTCAGAAAATAAGGATAATTTACTAATCCTATCAAAAGGGGGGTGGGTAAGTTAGTGGCCTATAAGAAACTAATAATAAAAAAAATTAAAAATTTTTTTTTTAGCTAAAGATATAATCAGATAAAACATATGAGAAACTGTTTGTTAACCAAGCCTGTATGTCCAGGATTTTATGCATTACAGGTGAACTACAAGTGAAGTCACTCAATCCAGTCCCAGAGGCTTGTTGGGGGGACCATACCAAGGACTCCTGGTGACAGGTAGCTGAAAGAGCTACCCGGATTCATATCGCACGGCGGGAGGGTAAGACACTTTGACACTGTCGAACAATAAACAGTGTTCGAGAGGAGAACTGGAATTAACAGAATTCCGGGGGCCATCTCTCGAATGAAGTAATCCTCCCTGTCCTATCACCCCTGTTTTTGTTCATAGAAGTGAAGGTGTGTCTGGCTCTTGCTAGTGACGTGTTCTCGGGGAGAGGGTGGGGCTTCACATGGAAGCTGTTCGTCTGAGCTGTCTTATCGTGGGTGACATATTCCTGATACAGCACGTCCTACTTGAGTATGCGTAGAGTGGTAATTTGGCCCATGGTTTAGAGGATGAGGATTTTGTTCCAAAATAAGCATAAGAGATCCCTAGATCTGGGTAGACAGGAAGTTAGAGTAGAGGTTGGGAAGGATCTCTCGATGGAGTTTTATGTAGATCAAAATGGAGTCTCTAACTACATGGCAGTCTAGGACTCTGAGCCATTATGGCATATATAGGTGCAGGTTCTCATATTGATCGTGGACACAGGTCATAGCTCATTTGGAGAGAGAGGGCTATATGAATCCACTCACCCAGTATGGAAGAAGGTAGAGTATAGTGAAGGTGAGAGTTTTTGATTGTAATCAGGAGAGAGGGATGTATTGCATAAAGATACGCCTAACCCTTTAAACAGAAAATGAAGGAGGATCTAGGGTTGTGGTATGGATATGACCAGGTCTTGGTCGACACCCTAGTACGGTTCTGGGTAGAGGAGTTTAGGCCAGTATGGTAAAGCTGTTCACGAAAGCAGGAATGCCAGATAATGACAGTTGTATTGATTTGCACTATTTAAATCCCCAGGTTCCTCCCTTTACAGTGACCGGAGGAGATTATTACCGTTTGGCCCAGTACAGTACTCTTGGGAAATTATGTCAGGGCGAGGTTTTACCGACAGATTGGACAGGATTATGCTCCATTGTAATGCTTTTCACACTCATTCAACACCAAGACATAAAGTATAGCCAAATGGGAGAAAAGAGCTATTCCATCCGGGTCTCTTATTGACTAAGTATACATTGATAACATTGGGGTTCCAGGGGGGGGTGCCAGATGAGTCAAAGCAAGAAATCAGATCCTAGCAGGATTAGAGTTAAGCATTTCCGGGGGGTCTACTCTCAATAAGAACGTGGACTGGATTAATTAGATTTATGATAATCAACAGTGCTTTAACAAGTATACCAGAGATGCTATTAAATGTTTTGCAGAACAGACTGAAGCAACCAGCTGGATGGCTTGGCAGAATAGAATTGCATTAGATATGTTAATGGCTGAAAAGGGAGAAGTATGCGTGATTATCAGGACCATGTTTGTGCTTACATCCCAAATAACAGCTCCGGATGAATCAGTGCCCGAAGCCTCAGCTGGTTTGACCACCCTGGCTCACGGTTTGGCAGAAAACTCTGGGGTGGATACTTCTCTGACTAATTGGGTTTGATAGTACGTTTGGAAAATGGAAAAATGTTATGATCACTGTGTTATGGGCTACATTCACCTGTGTGACTGTTTTAGTTTTATGTGGCTGTTGTCTAATTCCCTGTGTGCGAGGCCTTATTTCCAGGACTCTGGAGAAATCGATGTCACAATAGATGGTGCGGTATGGGCCGATTCCAGGTTCTGATCCGTGGAGGACTGAATGCATGTCTACAGAACAAGTGGACGAATCTGGATCTTTTATTTGTGGGGAATTTATATTTGATGAGACCATTTTTGATGTTTAGGGAGGCTACGTTGTATCCAATCTCAAAATTAGACAGTTTTTTTAATGAAGATTGTAACGAAAATCGGGATAAGAAGAGTTATGATTCTGATGTAGGCCTGAGAAACAGTTATGGCGAATGCAAGTATGGGGTATGTTTTGAAAACAAGAAATATCTCTAATAAAAATAGAAATGGGCTTTTTAATATTTCAATATAACTACATGTGTGATTGGATGTATAATATTTAATCAAAGGGTGGATATGTTAAGGAACATTTTATCTATAATGACTAATTATGTATACATTTCAATCAGGATGAATTAAAAGACTTATGTTACTGTACATGTATGAATTTTTTCTCTGTTGCTCTCAGTTTTGAATATAATGTAGTCAGGAGTTTAGTACAATGACAGTTCATTCATTTGTACAAAGGAACAGACCATCTCCAGACTGTCTAGAATGCTAATCTACACTGACTGACCTTGGCTCTAGGCAAGGAGGGAAGGCTTGAGATCTATAGAGCCTTTCTACCAGTGTCAAGAAGAGATGGAACATTTAGAAAACGCTGACGTCATTTTCAGTTTATAACATGTGTGTGAACTTTAGTACTCTCTTGAATTAAAGGCTGTTACCTGACTTAAGACCGGGGCTCTGTCCATTCTTATAGGGTCTTACAAACCCTTAAATGCATTGACAGAGTGTTTAATTTTGATTGGGAAATAAAATAGAGGAATTTATAATTCCTTCAACAGAATCATACTTAGGTAGCCTGGGTTTCACTGTTTGTTTGTGGGTGATTTTCTGTCTAGTTGCATGTTAGCACTATGTTTCATTAGCAGTCACGTTGTTTTGTTAGCTTGTTCAGTTTACGTCGTGTTTTTCGTCATTCAATAAAAGGAATGCATTCATACGACGCTGCGCTTTTGTCCGCTTCATACGACGATCGTGACAGTCACTACTATCATTCTCGCATTTCACATTCTTAAAAGAAAATGGTGATCCTAACTGACATAAGACAGGGATTTCTTAGTTGGATTAAATGGCAGGAATTGTGAAAAATGTAGTTTAAATATATTTGGCTAAGCTGTATGTAAACTTCCGACTCCAACTGTACCTCCATATGCCGACCATCACTAGACCACAAGGTACAATGGCCACCAGGTACTTGATAGTGTTCTGGGTGTAGTTATGGCTTAATGACTCCCCTCTTTAATCCAGACTCTTGAACTTCTGTAAAGCTATTTCTGAGCAGTCAATAATGCAGGTTGTTCCTTGGTAGTAGTCCTTAAAACATTGTGGCATTGTAGCACGGATGGTCTCCCTTGGCAACCATGGAATGTACTCCCTCAGATTCTCTTCCATCATGTCAATCCAATAACTAATCACTAGACTGACAATAGAGAGAGAGAATTAGAGAGATCATACTTACATTTACACAACACAGGATAAGACAGGAGAAATACTCTAGATATAACAGACTGACCCTAGCCCCCGACACAAACTACTGCAGCATAAATTCTGGAGGCTGAGACAGGAGGGGTCGGGAGACACTGTGGCCCCATCCCACTTGGGTGGGGGTATCGGCAGGAAATAACCCCACCCACTTTTCCAAAGCACAGCCCCCACACCACTAGAGGGATATCTTCAACCATCAACTTACCATCCTGAGACGGTGCCAAGTATAGGCCACAAAGATCTCCGCCACGGCACAACCCAAGAGGGGCGCCAACCCAGACAGGAAGATCACGTCAGTGACTCAACCAACTCAAGTGACGCACCCCTCCCAGGGATGACATGGAAGAGCACCATTAAGCCAGTGACTCAGCCCCTGTGATAGGGTTAGAGGCAGAGTATCCCAGTGGAGTGAGGGGAACCGGCCAGGCAGAGACAGCAAGTGCGGTTGGTTGTTACAGTGCCTCCACTCCATTCACCTTCACACTCCTGGACCAGACTACACTCTATCATAGGACCTACTGAAGAGATGAGTCTTCAATAAAGACTTAAAGGTTGAGACCGAGTCTGCGTCTCTTACATGGGTAGGCAGACCATTCCATAAAAATGGAGCTCTATAGGAAAAAGCCCTGCCTCCAGCTGTTTGCTTCGAAATTTTTGGGACAATTAGGAGGCCTGTGTCTTGTGACCGTAGTGTAAATGTAGATATGTACAGCATGACCAAATCGTAAGGATAGGTGGGAGCAAGCCCATGTAATGCTCTGTTGGTTAGTAGTAAAACCTTGATATCAGCCCTTGCCTTAACAGGAAGCCAGTATAGAGAGGCTAGCACTGGAGTAATATTATCACATTTTTGGTTCTAGTCAAGATTCTAGCAGCCGTGTTTAGCACTAACTGAAGTTTATTTCGTGCTTTATCCGGGCAGCCGGAAAGTAGAGCATTGCAGTAGTCTAACCTAGAAGTAACGAAAGCATGGATTAATATTTCTGCATAATTTTTGGACAGAAAGTTTCTGATTTTTGCAATGTTACGTAGATGGAAAAAAGCTGTCCTTGAAACAGTCTTGATATGCTCGTCAAAAGAGAGATCAGGGTCCAGAGTAACGGCGAGAACCTTCACAGTTTTATTTTAGACGACTGTACAACCATCAAGATTAATTGTCCGATTCAACAGAAGATCACTTTGTTTCTTGGGAGCTAGAACAAGCATCTCTGTTTTGTCTGAGTTTAAAAGTAGAAAGTTTGCAGCCACCCACTTCCTTATGTCTGAAACACAGGCTTCCAGCGAGGGCAATTTTGGGGCTTCACCATGTTTAATCGAAATGTGCAGCTGTGTGTCATCCGCATAGCAGTGAAAGTTAGCATTATGTTTCCGAATGACATGACCAAGAGTTAAAATATATAGTGAAAACAATAGTGGTCCCAAAACAGAACCTTGAGGAACACCGAAATTTACAGTTGATTTGTCAGAGGACAAACCATCCACAGAGACAAACGCCTCCAACTCAATCATCAAGTTTGCGGACGACACAACAGTGGTAGGCTTGATTACCAACAACGACAAGACGGCCTACAGGGAGGAGGTGAGGGCCCTCGGAGTGTGGTGTCAGGAAAATAACCTCACACTCAACGTCAACAAAACTAAGGAGATGATTGTGGACTTCAGGAAACAGCAGAGGGAACACCCCCCTATCCACATCGATGGAACAGTAGTGGAGAGGGTAGCAAGTTTTAAGTTCCTCGGCATACACATCACAGACAAACTGAATTGGTCCACCCACACAGACAGCATCGTGAAGAAGGCGCAGCAGCGCCTCTTCAACCTCAGAAGGCTGAAGAAATTTGGCTTGTCACCAAAAGCACTCACAAACTTCTACAGATGCACAATCGAGTGCATCCTGGCGGGCTGTATCACCGCCTGGTATGGCAACTGCACCGCCCTCAACCGTAAGGCTCTCCAGAGGGTAGTGAGGTCTGCACAACGCATCACCGGGGGCAAACTACCTGCCCTCCAGGACACCTACACCACCCGATGCTACAGGATGGCCATAAAGATCATCAAGGACATCAACCACCCGAGCCACTGCCTGTTCACCCCGCTATCATCCAGAAGGCGAGGTCAGTACAGGTGCATCAAAGCTGGGACCGAGAGACTGAAAAACAGCTTCTATCTCAAGGCCATCAGACTGTTAAACAGCCACCACTAACATTGAGTGGCTGCTGCCAACATACAGACTCAAATCTCTGGCCACTTAAATAAATGGACTTAATAAAGGTATCACTAGTCACTTTAAATATCACCACTTAAATAATGTTTACATATCCTACATTACTCATCTCATATGTACATAGTGTATTCTACACCATCTACTGCATCTTGCCTATGCCGCACGCCATCGCTCATCCATATATTTATATGTACATTTTCATATTCATCCCATTACATGTGTGTATTTGTGTGTATAAGGTGTGTATAGTTGTTGTG